>NW_022900951.1:43841603-43905873 GCF_012274545.1 Fukomys damarensis | reverse complement strand
TTTTTTTTTTTTTTTTTTTTTTGTACCATGGATTGAACTCGGGACCTTGGGCTTGCAAGGCAAGTGACAGCACCACTGAGCTAAATTCCCCGTCCTATATATCACATATATTAGGAATGAGAAAATAAATCATTACAAGGGGAGTGTGGGGAAAATGGCAGAGTGGTAAGTAACAATAACTCAGCATCTCCAAGATTCAAAATCCAGACACTAGAAAAATCACAACTTGGAGAGCAAAAGAAGGTAGGAGGTGGATCCCTGGGATCCAGGAAGGATCTGACAGAAAAATTGGAGCCTATAGAGAATTTGAAGAGGCAGAGCACAATGCAGAAGAAAGTACAGACAATCTGTACTTTCCCCCTCAGCTCCTGGCTCATGGCTTACAAGAAAGGAAGAATAAATCCACAGACACAAAGTGAAAGCGGGGAACTCCACAGGCCTTCAGGGAGAAGCACAGCAGTGGAACTGATCAGTGTGTTGCAACAGCTGGTAGGTGACTCCACTCCAAGTGCCCGGAGTATCTCCTGGAGAGAGTGGTTCGACACCATTCCAGGGAGGAATTAACTGAATCCAGGACTCAGAGCAGCTATTGGTTGGCTTCATTTCAGGGGTCCCAGTGTTTCACTCTCACAGTGACTGGGTGAAGGACAGCCACTGGAGACAGCCAGAGTCAGGGAACTGCAATCAGGCTGGCAAAAGACCACCAGGGGAGTTTAAGCTAAAGAAATCAGGCCCCAACCCCAGGGCCAGAAGCCAGGCTCAGGGTGAATCACTCTGGATTTGAAAGTCACAGAATTGGCATACTTGCTCTGATCCTACTGTGTGACTGGTGACTACATCCAGCATGAATTTGGGATGTGGCTTCTTTCTCTACCAGTGTGAGCAGGGATGCATCTTGAATTGGATATTGCCCCAAAATTATGGAAGAAAAGACATTAAAAATCACGGAGAATTTCCTTTTAAAATTTTTTTTCTTTTTGTTTTTGTATTTTGTATTTTGTGACTATGTGTACTGTTTTTCGTCCTTTTGTTATATATTGTTCTTTCTTTTTTTTAAATCTTCTTTCCTTTCCTACTTTCATCTTCACCAGTTTCCTGGGGCTTGGGAAATCTTCCTTTGTCTTTTGTCTTGTTTCTTTATCCTTGCTTCTTTTTTTCTTATTTTCTCTTCTTCTCCAATTTAATTTTTCTCATTTTAATTACTCTTTTCTTATTTTTACTTCTATATAACTTCTTTTTGCTCCTTATTTTTCTTTTCTAGTTCCTGCCTGTTTTTTTATCTTACCTTTACTGTCTTAAATTACTTTTCTCATTACTCAGACAAAATATCCAACACCCAAAGTTCAAGGAGGAAAAGTGTATTTCAGCTCAGTTTATAGAGATATCTATCTATAATCAGCTGGTTCCAAGGCAGGGTGGCATGGCAGATGGCTATCTCAGAAGAGAACACAGAAAAGAAATAGTTCGTGGCATACAGAAAGCAGCAAGGCAATGAAGTAGGGAAGCAGCAGCAGCAGCTGCCTTCTTTCTGTCCCTTTATGTCCACCCAGGCTACCCCACCTTTCAGGTGGCTGTCATTCATACCCAGGGCAAGCTTTCCCATTATCCACTCCGCCAGAACTATGCTAAACCCCAGTAGATTAATATAGTAATCACATATCCTTAATTCTAGAAGCATACAATTTAATCCTAGCATCACAAACCCTAGATCCAGCCATCTCTCAAAACTTCCACCTATAAGTGCATGAGGCTTTAGAGGGACATCTAGACACATACCATAAAATGTACCTAATTCTATAAACTTCCGTCTACTCCCAAATAAGATCCTTTCTACCACTCCTCTCTCTTCCTTTTCATAACAAGACTTTAAGGTTTAAAAGCTTTCCTCATGCATTCTCCCATTCCCAAACCCTATATCTCTAATAGTACAACCATAAAGCTTTCTTAATCTTTTGATAGTTAACTCTGTAAAATTACTGTTGAATTCTTTTTTATATTTAGAAAGATCCGGGTGTCATATTTAGCATATATTAGCTGTTAAGTCAATACCTGGGTAGTCTTAATGATTACATCGTGATTATAGATCTTTTTTCCAGGATTAAAGGTGGTATATAATTGGTTATTATTGTATATTAAGATCTATTTTGTCTTGGATGATAATACTGTAGCTGATTCCCTTGATATTAATAGGCTCATATAATTGTCACGACTTCTTTGTAAGCCAACACTCAGATAACACTTATCACATTAACAATACTAGAATATATTCCCAGAGAATTTGGTTGCTGGGGTAATTACATTGCATACTCCTCTCCCAAATTAACCCAGTGGTTGATCCTTGGGGAAGCAGCAAAGGATTGTAGTTAAACAACCCAAAGTGCATCACTGAAAAGCAACTAAAGAGGTCTCTATACTAAAAAAAAAACTCTTTAAACTATAAGCATCCACAAACCTCCGTGCAAAACAAAACAAACAAAAATATGAGAAAACGGGCAACAAACTAAAAGTATTAACTCCTTGAAGTTAATTTAGAGAAGATCTAATACTCTTTACACTCTTTAATGAAATCAAAAGGGAAGCAGTATTCTCAAAGTCATTCCTGAGATCCCAGTGAGAAGGTGCTGTGGACCACATCTGCCTGGCTGTGGGCAGGTCCCAGCCAGGGTCCTGCTCCAACTCCAGTCTCTTGGGCCCACAGGCCCCAGCCAAAGGCCCACCTGGAAAAAAGCTGCACTGGCACATGAGCAACAGCAAGAGGCCTACCCAGATACCATTGGTGTGTGTGTGTGTGCAGACCATAGCCAGAAGCCTGCTCACACACCAGGGACTGGGGTGCAAAGCACCCAGACAAAGGCACTCCCAGACAACAGCTATGTAGCAGGACAGGCCTCTCAGCCAGAGCATGCCTAGATACCATCACAAGTGTAGACAGGCCCCAGCCATAAAACCACCCAGACAACACAGCAGGACACAGATCCAAAAGGCAACCATTCTGAACCCAGGAATTGGTGCACTGGAGAGCAGCAGAGAAAAGGTTGCCCAGTGGCTTGCTAATAATTGAAGATCACTGGGAGAGCAAAAAGTCGCCTCAACAAAGGTGCAGCAGGCTTCATCTGTTGAAATGAGAAGACACATAAGCAAGCCTCAAAACTAAACTTCCAGGCGGCGTGCACGCGAGCTCCCAGCCTGCGCGACAACAGACCAGGAAGGAAGGTACCCGCGCGGGCGCCCTTGAAACACCCACACGACACCCCCCCCCATTCTCAAAACTCCTGATTGGGCCAGTCCTTAGACCAACTCTGCAGAGGCATAGGTTCCCATGAAGGGTAGTTTTCTGAGCTCCGAACTTTGATCATCTTTAAAGAAAGGGCAGGGGAAACCTGTAATAGAACGGAGTGGAGTTCAACCCTGAGGGTAAGGAAACTAAAGTTAGGCTTTGTAGATTGTGTTCAGTCTCAGTCGTGAGGAACAGCCATTGGCTAGCTATAACCAGGGGATTGGGTTCCGCATATGACTGTGCATGTGGTATAATATGAGATCAGAGATAGCCTGAAAGAGGACCTTCAAATTCTTTTTCTTTCCCTCTCTCTTGTCTCTTTTTTCCTCTTTCCACCCTAAAATTTCTTTCTTTTTTCTGTCCTGTCTCTCCAACTCAGTCTCTTGCTCCACCATAGTGTCCCTCATCTCCCTTTTTATTCCAGTTCCTGAAGAACTCAGACTTCTTTTTTTATTTTTTGTTTTTAGGACGGGTTTCTCTTTATGTTCTTTTCTCCAGTCATTTTACCTCACTCATGGCTCTGTACCTTCAAGGGAAGGCAAGCGCCTGTTACTGTTAAGGGGATATATTCCTGTCCTTATTCCTGCACTCTCTCTATCCCCCCTGAACTTAATAGCTTTGTAAAGATAGTAAGGTAATTCTACAACCTCTGGATTCACTTCAAACCTGCTCTAATTCTTTCACTTATCTAATCCTCTTGTTCTAAGTCGAACCCCCCATCCTAAATGGTAAAGATGCCATATTGAAAAGAATATTCACTGCAAACATACTATGAGCTGCTTCTTGAAATTAATCTAATTCACATGAGTTAAAGGTGATACATTAATGACTACCATAAGTGGTCAGTTGGCAAGCTGTGCCTGATCCTATTGGGCTGCTGAATGTATCAATTGGGACAAAGAGTGGTGATTGATTTAAAGAGTTGTTTTCTCTGATATTATGAAAACGAGAATGTCTATGAGTCATTAGAAACTCAAAAGCTAAAACGCAACTATATTAGGAAGATTTAAGTAATACCCAGAAATTAAAGAAGGACAACCCAACAATAAAAATAAAAATGAGAAAACACTTAAGCAAGACACAAAAACAAATATCCAGTTCACCAATAGCAAATAGTAGGACAAATGAGGATGAAAAGTCTGATAGTGAACCAACAGGACTCCCTGGACCCATAGCACAGGAGGTAACAAAATTGATCAATCAGGCTCTAGAAAAATTCAAATCAGAAATAATTTCCCAGCTAGCCAGAGAGATGATGAGCAAAATAGAAGTCATGATTCGAGACTCTAGAGCAGAAACTGAGAAAAAAATAGATGAGCTCAAGACTGTGATAGAAGCCATGAAGACTCAGCATAAGAAAGACATGGAAACAATGAATGCCCAACAGAGGAAAGAAATGGAATCCATAAAACAGATTCAAACAGATATCCAGGAGATTAAAAACTCTATTGAAAGTGTACGAAACAGAATAAAAGATTGCGAAGATAGAATTTCAGATATAGAAGATAGGATAGCAGTCAGTGACCGTGAAAAAAGAGGTCTATTAAAAACAGTAAGGGATCATGAGAAATCAATCCAACAACTCCTAGACGATACAAAGAAAAATAACATAAGACTGATAGGAATTCATGAAAAAACAGGAGAAAACACAAATGATATAAAAAAGCTCTTCACAGAATTAATGACAGAAAACTTCCCAAACAGAAGGGAAGAATTAGACATACAGATAAGTGAGGCATATAGAACCCCAACTAGCCACGATCAAAAAAAATCTACACCTAGACATATAATAATCAAGATTCCAGAAATCCAACAGAAAAACAAAATACTACAAGCAGTAAGAGAAAAGAAACAAATCACATGCAAAGGGAAGCCCATTAGAATCACAGCAGACTTTTCAACACAAACCCTTAGGTCAAGGAGAGCCTGGAGTGAGGTATTCCAAGTCCTAAAAGAAAAGAATCTCCAACCTAGACTTTTGTATCCTGCAAAACTCTCTTTCAAAATAGATGGGGAAATAAAATACTTCCACGACAAAGAGCACCTGAGAAATTTCATGAACACCAAACCAGCACTGCAAGGAATTCTAAACAATATCCTAGAAAAGGACAACGAAATTCACAATAACATGAGGCCCAACAGACCAAATCAAATAGGCAAGGCAAGAAACTAAAAGGAGATGGGAGAAAAAGTAAAAAGAGTCAACAAATGGACAAAAACATGACAAGAATAAGTCAAAATATATCAGTTGTAACCATCAATGTTAATGGCCTCAATTCACCAATCAAGAGAAACAGATTGGCAGAATGGATTAAGAAGCAAAATCCAACAATATGTTGTATACAAGAAACACACCTAGTGCAAAAGGAAGTCCATAGACTGAAAGTGAAAGGATGGAAAACAATTCTCCATGCGTCAGGAGTCCAGAAAAAAGCAGGGGTAGCAATCTTATTCTCAGATAAAGTAAATTTCAAACCAAAACTCATTAAGAGAGACAAAGAAGGACACTACATCCTTGTAAAGGGAACAATTCAAGAGGAAGAGCTGACAATCATAAACATATATGCACCAAATATAAATGCCCCCAACTATATAAAACAAATATTAAGTAACATGAAAAACCAAATAAGCACTAATACAATTGTAGTGGGGGATTTAAATACCCCACTATCACAAATTGACAGATCTACTAGGCAGAAAATCAACAATGAAATAATAGAACTGAACCAAGCTTTGGAACACATGGACTTAATAGATGTTTATAGAGTATTCCACCCCCAAAAACCAGAATATACATTCTTTTCGGCTGCACATGGATCATTCTCCAAAATAGACCACATACTGGCTCACAAAACAGGTCTAAATAAATGCAAAAAAATTGAAGTCATCCCCTGTTTATTATCAGATCATAGTGCAATCAAACTAGACATCAATAGCACAAGAAACTATAGAAACTTCACAAGCACATGGAAACTGAACAACACTCTCCTAAACAATCAATGGATTACAGAGGAAATTAAAGAAGAAATTAGACAGTTTTTACAAATAAATGAGAATGCCAATACAACATACAGGAATCTTTGGGACACAATGAAAGCAGTTCTACGTGGAAAATTCATAACATTGAATGCCCACACTAGGAAAACAGAGCGGGCTCAAATAAACAACTTAACGATGAAACTTAGACTCCTAGAAAAACAAGAGCAAGAAAAACCCAAAGCTCGAACAAGAGAGGAAATTATAAAGATCCGAGCAGAAATCAATGCAATTGAAATTAAGAAAACGATACAAAAAATAAATGAAACAAAGAGCTGGTTTTTTGAAAGAATAAATAAAATTGACAAACCCTTAGCTAATCTTATCAAAAAAAGGAAAGAAAAGGCTCAGATCCATGCAATTAGGAATGAAAAAGGCGAAGTCACAACAGATCCGAAAGAAATCCAGAGGATCATGAACACCTACTTTGAGAACCTGTACTCTAATAAAATGGAAAACACAGAAGAAATGGACAGATTTCTAGATACTTATGAATTACCAAAGTTGAACGAAGAAGATAAAAACATTTTAAACACCCCAATCACAATCAGTGAAATTGAAAATGTAATTAAAAACTTACCAACAAAGAAAAGCCCAGGCCCTGATGGATTCACTGCTGAATTTTACAAGACATTTAGAGAAGAACTACTACCATTACTCTTCAAACTTTTCAATGAAATTGAAAGAGAAGCTATACTTCCAAATTCATTCCTGGAAGCAAGTATCACTCTGATTCCCAAACCAGAGAAAGATACAACCAAAAAGGAGAACTACAGACCAATCTCCTTAATGAATATAGATGCAAAAATCCTTAATAAGATACTAGCAAACAGAATACAGAGGATTATTAAGAAGATCATCCATCATGACCAAGTCGGATTTATTCCAGAGATGCAAGGGTGGTTCAACATACGAAAGTCAGTGAATGTAATACATTATATTAACAAAGTCAAGGACAAAAACCATATGATCCTCTCAATAGATGCAGAAAAAGCATTTGATAAAATTCAACACCCATTCATGATAAAAACCCTGCAAAAAATTGGAATAGATGGTCTATACCTCAATTTAATAAAGGCTATTTATGAAAAACCATCAGCCAACATCATATTGAATGGCCAAAAACTGAAAACCTTCATGTTAAAATCAGGAACAAGACAAGGATGCCCACTATCGCCACTTCTCTTCAATATAGTTCTGGAAACATTAGCCACAGCAATTAGACAAGAGAAAGAAATTAAAGCAATAAAGATAGGAAAGGAAGAAGTTAAACTATCATTATTTGCTGATGATATGATACTCTACATTGAAGATCCAAAAAACTCCACCAAAAAACTTCTAGACTTAATTGACAGATTCAGTAAAGTATCTGGATACAAGGTGAATACCCAAAAATCAATAGCCTTTCTATACACAAATAACAGACAGACAGAAAGAGAAATAAGGGAAAAAATTCCTTTTACAATAGCATCCAAAAAAATGAAGTATCTAGGAATCAATCTAACAAAAGAAACAAAAGATCTCTACACTGAAAACTACAGCACTCTGAAAAAAGAAATCGAAGAGGATATAAAAAAATGGAAAGATATCCCCTGCTCCTGGGTAGGAAGAATCAACATAGTGAAAATGGCCATACTACCGAAACTGCTATATACATTCAATGCAATGCCAATTGAAATTCCAACACTATATTTCACAGAACTAGAAAAAAGAATCCAAAAATTCATTTGGAACCACAAGAGACCTAGAATAGCAAAAGCCATTATAGGCAACAGTCACATGGCACCAGGTGTAACAATTCCCAATTTGAAACTATACTACAAAGCCACTGTGATAAAATCAGCATGGTACTGGCAAAGAAATAGGCCTGAGGATCAATGGAACAGACTGGAAGACACAAAAACAAATGCAGATGTACTCAGCTACCTCATCTTCGACAAAGGAGCTCACCATCCTCAGTGGAGGAAAGATAGCCTCTTTAATAAATGGTGTTGGAAAAACTGGATATCAACCTGTCACAGATTAAAATTAGACCCTTATCTTTCGCCATGCACTAAATTAAAATCCAAATGGATTAAAGATCTAAATATTAAAACAGAAACATTAAACTTGCTGGAAAGTAAGTTAGGCAGAACTCTGGAAGACATTGGTATAGGAAAAGACTTTATGAACAAATCCTCAGTAGCACGGGAACTAGCAGAAAGAATCAACAACTGGGATCTCATCTTACTAAAAAGCTTCTGTACTTCAAAAGAAACCATTAGCAGAACTAAGAGACAATCTACAATGTGGGAAAAAATTTTTACCAGCTGTACCTCAGACAAAGGACTATTATCAAGGATATATAAAGAACTCAAAACAATCAGTCCCCCCAAATATAAAGACCCGATCCAAAAATGGGCATCCGAAATGAACAGACATTTCTCATACAAAGAAGTGAAAGCAGCAAGAAAATATATGAAAAAATGTTCCACATCACTGGTCATTCGAGAGATGCAGATGAAAACAACACTGAGATTCCACCTCACCCCACAAAGAATGGCTGCTATCAAGAAATCACACAATAACAAATGTTGGCGGGGTTGTGGGGAGAAAGGAACCCTCCTCCATTGTTGGTGGGAGTGCAGACTAGTGCAACCACTATGGAAATCAATATGGAGATACCTCAAAGAGCTTGGACTGGAGGTTCCATTTGACCCAGCCATCCCTCTGCTGGGTATCCTTCCAAGAGAACTAAAAGAATCATATCACAGAGAAGTATGTGCACCCATGTTTATAGCGGCACAGTTTGTAATAGCTAAATCTTGGAAACAACCTATTTGCCCATCCGTTGGAAACTGGATAAAGAAGTTGTGGTTTTTCTATAAAATGGAATATTACTCAGCCATAAAGAGCGAGAGAATAGATTCATTCATAGGAAAATGGATACATATTGAAGATATACTCCTAAGTGAAATAAATAAGTCACACATGTGTAAATACCAAATAGTTTCCCTGGTGTGAATATTCTGCAACAATGCATAAGATTCTAATAAGATTACTGACATTTAGAAATTTGAAGAAAAGAGCTAAAGGTGTAGGGAAGGTGTGATACGTAGGGGAAGAACAAAAAGGGAAAAGAAAAAAATGTGAGAGAATGAAAAGATGAAAATAAAGTGTTTGTAGATGTGGAGGGGACGAGGGGGTGAAGGGAGGGCAGAGGTAAGGGGAAAAAATGAGAATCAAGACTTGCCATGTAGAGGTACATGATCCCAACAATGAATGTAACTGTATTGTATCCCTAAAATGTACCAGTAAACTCAATAAAATTAAAAAAAAAAACTAAACTTCCAGATCACCTAAAGACATCCCAAAGGGAAATGAGAAGGAACAAGCTGATACTCAACCACCTGGACTCCCTGAACTGGCAACAAAAGAAGATCTGAAAAAAAATCTGAAATCAGAAATAATTTCTCAGATAACCAGAGATTGTCCAAAATGCAAGATAGAATTAATAAATTTAGATGAGACACAGATTAAAAAAAACAATAGAGGAACCGAGGAACATGATGGAACCCCAACATAGAAAAAACTAGAATCCATAAAACAGATACAAGCAGACATCCAGGAGATTAAAAACTCCACTAAAAGTTTACACAGCAGAATGAGCCAATATGACAACAGAATTTCAGATATAGAAGACAAAATTGCAATTACTGACCAGGAAAAGAAAATTTTCTGAAAAATAGTAAAGGAAAATGAGAAGTCAATCCAGAAATTGCAAGATGATGCAAAGAATAATATAAGACTGATCAGAGTCAATGAAGAAACAAGAGAAAGTACAAACAACATTAAAAAACTGTCCACAGGGCCAGGGATTTAGCTCAGCGGTTTGGTGGCCTGCCTCGCAAGTGCAAGGACCCAAGTTCGATCCCCGGTACCAAAAAAAAAAAAAAACTGTCCACAGAAATAATGGCAGAATACTTCTCAAGTAGGGGAAAAGAACTTGACATACAGGGAAGCGAGGCATATAGGATTCACACTAGCCCTGATTTAAAAAAAAAAAATTGACACCTAGGCATATAATAGTTAAGATTCAGAAACCCAACAGAAGAACAAAATTCTCCCAGCAGTTAGAGAAAAGAAACAAATCACATACAAAGGAAAGCCCATCAGAATCACAGCAGACTTCTCAACATGAACACTCAAGGCAAGAGCATGGAGTGACATATTTTAAGGAAAACAACCTCCAACCCAGATTCATGTATCCGCAAAACTATCTTTCAAAATTGATGAAGAAATAAGGTACTTTCACGAAAAAGAGCACCTGAGGAATTTCATGAATACCAAACCAGAACTCCAAAATTAATAAACAATATCCTAGGAAAAATAATGAGGTTCACAACCCCAGGAAGTCCAGCAGAATGAATCCAACAGGCATGACAAAAAATTAAACGCAAAGTGGGAGAACCCAAAAAACAGAAAGTCATTACAAGGATAAGTCAAACATATCAGTTATAATCATCAATGTTAATAGTCTCAATTCACCAATCAAAAGAAACAGACTGGCAGAATGGGTCAAGAAGCAAGATCCAACAATATGCTACATATGAGAAACACACTTAATTAAAAAAGAAACTCATAGACTGAAAGTTAAAGGCTGGAAAACAATGTTCCATGTGTCAGGAACCTGAAAAAAAGGAGTAGGTATCCTATTTGCAGATCAAATGAAATTCAAACACAACATTGATTAAGAGAGACAAAGAATTGCATTACAACTTTGTAAAGGGAAAAATCCAAGAGAAAGAGATGACAATTATAAATATACATGCTCCAAATACTAGTGGACCCAATTATATAAAACAAATACTAATGAATATGAAAAGTCAAATAAGCACTAATACAATAGTATTGGGGAACCTCAATACCCCATTGTCACAAATAGATAGATCCACTAGAAAGAAAGTGATTAAAGTCTCTATTCTCCCTATTGCTGTTAGTCTGTTCTGTTCCTGGGAATATTTTGTTCTGTCTTCTCTTCAACAGCTCCCTAGAGTTTGTGTGATCTTTTCGTGTCTTCTGACCACACTTCTAACCTTTCTCTATCCTATATATCTATTCTTCCCTCCCCAACTCCTTCTGAATGCCCATCCTGAAGGGTAAAGTTGCTACATTGAAGAGTTTATTCACTATAAACATATTTTGGGCTGGTCCTTGATTTTTATTTCATTCACATGGGTCAAGGTGATAGATTAATAATTACTACAAATTACCATTTTCTAAGTTGTGCTTGATGCTACTGTGTTGCTGATTGTATCACCTGGGCCAAGGTGTTGTGATCAATCTAATCAGTTGTCCTCCCAAATATAATGAAAAGGAGATTGCCTCAGAGTCACTAGAGACTCAAAACCTAAAGACCAGCTATATCTGGAAGATCAAAGTATTAACCCAGGAATTAAACCAAGGACAGTACCAACAACAAAAATAGAAATGAGAAGAAATTTAAACAAGGTACAAACACAGACTTTCACCTCACAAAAGGTACACTCTGGAGGCAATGAGGTGGAAAAGTCTGACAATCAACCATCTGAACACTCTGAACTGATACCACAGGAAGTAAAAAAACAAATAAATGAGGCTCTAGAAAAACCCAAAACAGAAATAATTTCCCAGATAAACACAGAGATGGTGAGCAAAATGAAAGACAAGATGAGAGACTCTAGAAGAGAAACACATTTTTTAAAAAGTAGACCATGATGCTAACCATGAATAAATCCATGAAAAAACAGGAGAAAGTACAAATGGCATAAAAAATCTTTTCACAAAATTGACAGAAAATTTCCCAAATAGAGGGGGAGAATTTGACATACAGATAAATGAGGCATATAGGACTCCAAATAGCTATGATGAAAAAAAAATCTACACTTAGATATATAATAAAGAAGATCCCAGAAACACAACAGAACAACAAAATACTACAAGCAGTTAGAGAAAAGAAACAAATCACATGAAAAGGAAAGGCCATCAGAATCACAGCAGACTTTTCAACCCAAACCTTCAAGTGAAGGAGAGCCTGGAATAAGGCATTTCAAGTCCTAAAAGAAAACAACCTCCAACATAGAATGATGTATCCTGCAAAATTATCTTTCAAAATTGACGGGGAAATAAGATATTTCCATGACAAAGAACACCTAAGAAATTTCATGAACACCAAACTGGCACTCCAAACATTTCTAAACAATATTATCGAAAAAGAAAGTGAAGGCCACAACTATATAAGAGCCAGCAGAGCAAATATACCAGACAAGGCAAGAAATTAAAAGGAGAGAGGGGAAAAATAAAAAATAAAAGAACCAACAACAGGAAAATAACATGACAATGAAAAGTCAATACATAACAGTTATAACCATTAATGTTAATGGCCTCGATTCACCAATCAAAATAAACAGGCTGGCAGAATGGATTAAGAAGCAAAACCCAACATGTTATATACAAGAAACCCACTTAATCTACAAAGAAATTCATAGACTGAGAGCAAAAGGATGGATAACTGTTCTCCGTGTGAAAGGAGCCTGGAAAAAGCAGGTATAGTTATCTAATTGGCAGACAGAGTAGATTTCAAACCAAAACTAATTAAGAGAGAAAAGATGGCCACTACATCCTTCTAAAGGGAACAATACAAGAGGAAGAAATGGCAATCACAAATATATATGCACCAAATACTAATGCCCCCAACTATACGAAACAAATGCTAATGGATATGAAAATCGAAATAAGCACTAATGCAATTGTAGTGGGGGACCTAAATACACCACTGACACAAATAGACAGATCATCCAGACAAAAAAATCAACAATGAAATAATAGAACTGAACCAAGTCTTAGAACAAATGGACTTAGTAGATGTTTACAGAGTGTTCCACCCCACAAAATCAGAATATACATTCTTTATGGCTGCACATGGGTTATTCTCCAAAACAGACCACATACTAGCTCACGAAACATACTTAAGTAAGTGCAAAGGAATTGAAGTTATTCCCCGTATATTATCAGACCGTAGTGCAATTAAACTGGAGATCAATAGCCTAAGAAACTGCAAGAACTTCACCAACACATGGAAATTAAATATCACCCTACTGAACAACCATTGGGTCACAGAGGAAATTAAATAAGAAATTAGACAGTTTCTACACTTAAATGATAATGCCAATACAACATACAGAGATCTATGTGACACAATGAAAGCAGTTCTACAAGGGAAATTCATAGCAGTAAATGCCCATACTAGGAAAAACAGAGCAAGCTCAAATAAATAACCTAATGTTTAACCTTAAGCTCCTAGAAAAAGAAGAGCAAGACAAACCAAAGCTCGTACAAGGGAGGAAATTATAAGGATCAGAGCAGAAATTAATGCAATGGAGACTAAGGGAATGATACCAAAAAATCAACAAATCAAAATGCTGGTTTTTTGAAAGAATAAATAAACTCAATAAATACTTAGCCATCCTTATCTAAAAAAAGAAAGAAAAGGCTCAAATTAGGAATGAAAAAGGTGAAGTCACAACAGATCCACCAGAAATCCAGAGGATAATAAATACCTACTTTGAAAATCTGTACTCTAACAAAATGGAAAATACAGAAGATATGGACAGATTCCTAGATACATATGAACTTCTTAAATTGAACAAAGAAGATATTACATTCAGTGAAATTGAAAATCTAATTACAACATTACCAACAAAGAAAACCCAGGTCCTTATGGCTTCACTGCTGAATTCCTCAAGACATTTAGAGAAGAACTACTGCCACTACTCTTTAAACTCTTCAATGAAATTGAAAGGGAAGCAATACTTCCAAATTCATTTCTGGAAGCAAGTATTACTTTGATTCCAAAACCAGGGAAAGACCCAACCAAAAAAAGAGAACTATAGGCCAATCTCTTTAATGAATATAGATGGAAAAATCCTCAATAAGATATGGCAAACAGAACACAGAAGATCATCATGAAGTTCATACACCCTTACCAAGTTGGATTTAGCCCAGAGAAGCAAGGATGGGTCAACATACATAAATCAATAAATGTAATATATTATATTAACAGAATCAAGGACAAAAACCATATATCACCTCAACAGATGCAGGAAAAGTATTCAACAAAATTCAACACCCATTTATGATAAAACCCTATATAAAATTGGAATGGATGACCTTTATTTCAAACGTATAAAGGCTATATCTGTGAAAAATCAACAGCCAATATCTAACTGAATGGTTAAAACCCGAAAAGTTTCATACTAAAGTCAGGAACAAGATAAGGATGTCTATCATCACCACTCCTGTTCAATATAGTTCTGCAAACATTAGCCACGGCAATTAGACAAGAGAAAGAAAAGAAATAAAAACAGGAAAGGAAGAAGTTAAACTGTAACTATTTGCTGATATGATACTCTACATAGAAGACCCAAAAAAACTCTGCCAAAATACTTCTAGACTTAATTGACAGATTCAGTGGAGTAGGAGCATACAACATCAACATTCAAAAATCAATAACTTTCTTGCACAGAAATAACAAACTCACTTAGAGAGAAATTAGAGAAACAATCCCTTTTACAATAACATCCAAAAATGAAATATCTAGGAATCAATCTAAGGAGATAAAAGACTTCCACATTGAAAACTACAGCACTCTGAAAAAAGAGATAGAAGGGGATATAAGAAAGTGGGGCCAGATTTAGCTCAGGTCCGAGGATTTAGCTCAATGGTTCTGCCACCTGACTCACAAGCACAAGAACCCAAATTCAATCCCCAGTACCCGCCCCTGCAAAAAAAAGAAAAGAAAAAGAGAGAAAATGGAAAGGCATCCCTTGTACCTGGGTAGGAAGAACCAACATAGTGAAAATGGCTATATTTCCAAAACTGCTATACAGACTCAATGCAATCCTCATTGAAATCCCAACAGTATATTTTACAGAAATTGAGAAAACAATCCAAAAATTCATTTGGAACCTATTCTAGGCAACAGAGACATGGCAGGAGGTATCACAATTCCCAAACTGAAACTATGCTACAAAGCCACTGTGATTAAAAACAGCATGGTACTGGCAAAGAAACTGTCCCAAGGATGAATGGAATAGATTACAAGATTCAGAAACAACACCAAACACATTCAGCTAGCTCATCTTTGATAAAGGAGCCAACCATCCTCACTTGAGGAAAGATAGCCTCTTTAATAAATGGTGTTGGAAAAACTGGCTTTCAACTTGCCAAACATTAAAACTACATCCCTATCTTTCACCATGCACTAAACTAAAATCCAAGTGGATTAAAGATCTAAATATCAAAACAGAAACACGAAACTTACTGGAAAATGAATTAGGTAAAACTCACAAAGACACTGGCATATGAAAAGACTTTATGAACAAATCCTCAGCAGCATGAGAACTTGCCCAAAGAATGAACAACTGGGATCTCATTAAAAGGTTTTCGCATTGCAAGAGAAACCACCTACAGAGCTAACAGAAAACCTAGAATGTCAGAACAAAATTTTACCAGCTACTCCTCAGCGAAAGGACTATTATCTAGAATATATAAAGAAATCAAAAAGCCAGACCCCCCCCAAATACAAAGACCTGATTCAAAAATGGGCATCTGAAATGAACAGACATTTCTCAGACAAACAAGTAAAAGCAGCAAATAAACATATTAAAAAATGCTCAACATGACTGGCCATTTGAGAGATGCAGATGAAAACAACACTGAGATTTGGTCTTACCCAGAAAGAATGGCTGCTATCAAGAAATCAACCAATAACAAATGCTGACACATCTGTGGCAAGAAAGGAACCCTTCTCCATTGTTGGTGGGAGTGCAGACTGGTATAACCACTGTGGAAATCAATATGGAGATACCTCAAAGAACTAAGCTGGGTCCCATTTGACCCAGCTATTCCTCTGCTGGGTATCTTTCCAAAAGAATTAGAAGAGTCATACCACAGTGATATATGCACACCCATATTTATAGCAACATGTAATAGCTAAAACTTGGAAACAGTCCAAATGCCCATCAACTGGAGACTGGATAATGAAGATGTGGTTTTTCTATAAAATGGAGTACTACTCAGCCTTAAAGAATGAGAAACTAGAGACATTTATAACTCAACAGATGCACATGGAGGGTATACTCTTAAGTGAAATAAATAAGACATACTTGAGTAAATACCAAATAGTTTCTCTGGTGTGAAAAACTAAAAGTGTAAATAAGGTTCAAATGGTATAACTGATAGTGTAAAACAGGAAGAAAATGGCTAAATGGAAAGTGGGAAGGGGAGGGGAAAGGAAATAAGGGGAAAGAAAAAAACGTGAAAAAAGGAACAAAATGGGAACAAAGTCTTAGTAAATAGGAAAGTTTGAAGGGGGTGAAGAGAGGTCAGGGGTATTGGGAAAAAATAAGTACGAAGACACATCATGTAATGGTACAAGATCCCAATAATAAATGTAACTTCATTGTTTCCTTTAAAGGTACCAATAAACTTCAGGGGGGAAAAAACAGAATACGCATTCTTTCCAGCTCCACATGGTTTGTTCTCCAAAATAGACCACACACTTGCTCACTGAACATGTTTAAGTAAGTGCAAAGGAACTGAAGTTATCCCCTCTATATTAGACCATAATGCAATGAAACTGGAGATCAATAGCAAAAGAAATTGCAAGAATTTCATAAACATATGGAAATTGAACAACACACTTCTGAGTAACCAATGGGTCACAGAGCAAATTAAAGAAAAAAGCAGACAGTTTCTACAATTAATGAAATGTCAATACGACATATCAAAATCTATGTGACGCAATGATAGTTGTCTTATGAAGGAAATTCATAACACTGAATACTCATATTACGTAAACAGAGTGAGCTCAATTAAACAACCTGATGCTGAACCTCATGCTTCAAGAAGCAGAACAGCAGGATAAATCCAGAGATCATAAAATAGAGGAAATTATAAAGATCAGAGCAGAAATCAATGCAATGGAGATTAAGGGAATGATATAAAAAAAAATCAGTGAATCAACAAGTTGGTTCTTAGAAAGAATAAAGAAAATCGACAAATCCTTAGCCAACTTTATCAAAAAAAGAATCAAGGATGTCCACTATCACCGCTCCTTTAAATATAGTTTTGGAAACATTAACGATAGCAATTAAACAAGACAAAGAAGTAAAAGGAATAAAGATAGGAAACAAAAAAGTTAAATTGTCACTACTTACAGATGACATGATACTCTATATAGAAGACCCCAAGAACTTCACCAAAAGTCTTCTAGACTGAATAAATTCAGTACAGTAGCTAGACACAAGGTCAACATACAAAAAGTAATAGCTTTCCTGCACACGAACAATAGACTCACTGAAAGAGAAATTGGATAAACAACTCCCTTCACAATAGCATCCAAAAAATAAAATACCTAGGAATCAACCTAATGAAAGAAATCAAACACCTCTACTCTGAAAATTACTCTGAAAAAGAGATCAAAGAAAATATCAGAAAAATGGAAAGAAATCCCTTTTTCCTGGGTAGGAAGAACCAATATAGTGCAAATGGCCATACTTCCAAAACTGCTATATATATTCAATGCAATACCAATTGAAATTCCAGAAGCATACTTCATGAACTATTTTTTTTTTTTTTTTGGTACTGGGGATTGAACTTGTGTCCTTGGGCTTATGAAGCATCCGTTGGAACCACTGAGCTAAATCCCCAGCCTCTATATAAACCTTGAGAAAACAATCCAAAAATTCATTTGAAACAAAAAGAGACCTACAATAGCAAAAGCAATTCTAGGCAACAGTTACAAGGTAGGGGGTATCACAATCCACACCTCCAAACAATACTACAAAGTTGCTGCGATAAAAACAGTATGGTACTGGCAAACAAATGGACCTGATTACCAGTGAAACAGATTAGAAGATGAAGAAACAACTCCAGACACACTCAGCCACTTCATCTTCCACAAAGGAGCCAAACACCCTCACTGGAGGACAATAGCCTCTTTAATAAATAGTGCTGAAAAAAATGGGTTTCAACTTGCCAAAGATTAAAACTAGACCTATATCTGTCACTGTGCACTAAATTAAAATCAAAGTAGATCAAAGATGTAAATATGAAAACAGAAACACTAAACCAGCTGAAAGAGACGTTAGGTAGAACTCTTGAAAACACAGGCATAGGAAAAGATTTCATGAATAAAACCTCAGTTGCACATGAACAAGCACAATCAACAAGTGGGATCTTCTGCACATAGCCGGGCGTGGGGGCGCACACCTGTAATCCCAGCACTCGGGAGGCTGAGGCAGGAGGATCGCTGTGAGTTTGAGACCACTCTGGGCTTCATGGTGAGTTCCAGGTCAGTTTCCACTCTACATAGTGAGACTCTGTCTCAAAAAATAAAAACAAAAACAAAAACAAAAAGCTTCTGAACAGCAAGAGAAACCACCAACAGCATGAAGAGACAACTCCCAATGTGGGAAAAAAAAAATTACCCGCTGTTCCACAGAAAAAGGTCTATTATCTAGAATATATAAAGAACTTAAAAATTCAGACCTCCCAAATTTAAAGATCCAGTCCAAAAATGGACATCTGAAATGATCAGACATTTCTCAGACAAAGAAGTAGAAATATAAAATAAACATGAAAAAATATTCAACATCACTGGTCATTTCAGAGATGCAAAGGAAAACAATGATGAGATACCATCTCACCTAAGAATGGCTGCTATCATGAAATCAACCAATAACAAAGCTGACAGGGCTGTGCGGAAAAAGGAACCCTGCTCCTCTGTTGGTGGGAGTGCAGACTGGTGCAACCACTGTGGAAATCAGTATGGAGATACCTCAAAGAGCTGGGATTAGAGGTCCCATTTGACCCAGCTATTCCCCTGCTCGGTATCTTCCTAAAAGAAATGAAAGAATCATACCACAGCAATATGTGTGCACCCATGTTCACCGTAGCATAGTTTGTAATAGCTAAAACTTGGAAATAGCCCAATTGCCCATCAACTGGAGATTGAATCAGGAAGATTTTTTTCTTTTTTTATAAAATGGAGTACTACTAAGCCATAAAGAATGATAAATTAGAGACATTTATAGCTAAATGGATGCACACTGAGGCCATACTGTTAAGTGAAATAAATAGGACAGATGTGTAAATACAGAATAATTTCTCTGGTGTGAGAAACTGCAAGTGTAAATAAGGATCAAAACATGTAATAGATAATGTGAAATAGGAAGAAAATATGCAAAAGGGAAGGGGAAGTAAGAAGGGTAGGGGAAAGGAAAGGAGGGTAGAATTAATATGAGAAAATGAAAAAATGGAAACTAAGTCTTTGTAAATAGGGAGAGGTGGAAGGGTTGAAGGGAGGGCAGGGGAATGGGGAAAATAAGAATCAAAATATATTATGTAAAGGTACAAATCTGCAATGATGAATGTCATTATATTGTATACCTAAAATGTACCAATAAAATTAAAAAGTCATTTTTAAAAAGTCATTCCTGGAAACAAGTATACTCTAATTCCAAAACCAGGAAAGAATCTAACCACAAAAAAGATCTCCAGGCCAATCTCTTAAATGAACACAGATGCATAAATCCTGAAAAAGATACTGGTAAACATAATGCAGCAAATCATCAAAAAGATTTTTTTTAAACAAACAAACAAAAAAGCAAAAATTCAGGGCCAGGGATTTAGCTCAGTGGTTCCACCGCCCACCTTGCAAGCTCAAGGTCCCAAGTTTGATCCTCAGTACCAAAAAAAAGTGATCATACACCATGACCAAGTAGGATTTATTCCAGGGATTCAAGAATGGTTCAACATTCTCAAATCAATTGTGTAATAAATCATATAAACAGAAGCAAGAACAATAATCACATGATCATCTCCACAGATACAGAAAAGATGAGAAAATCCAACATCCATTCATAATTAAAACCCTTAAGAAATTAGAAATAGAAGGTCTTTATTGCAATCTGATAAAGCCACTATGATGAACCAATGCTCTATATCATACTAAATGAAGAAACTAAATGTTTTCCTTCTAAAATCAAGAACAAGACAAAGATGTCTATTGTCACCACCCTTGTTCAATATAGTTCCCGAAACATTAGCTTGAGCAATTAGACAACTAGAAATTGTCTAATTAGGCAATTAGAAAGAAATAAAAAGGATATGGATAGAAAAAGAAGTTAAATTATCATTATTTAGGGATGACATGATCGTCTACACAGAAGATCCAAAAACTCCACCAAAACAATGTCAGAATTAATGACCAAATTCAGTAGCACAGCAGGATGCAAAATCAACACTGAAAAAGCAATATCTTTCCTGTATATAACAAACTCGCTGAGACAGAAATGAAGGAAACAATATTTTCACAATAGCATCAAGAAAAAATGAAATACTTAGTAACCTAACAAGAAAGTCAATGACCTCTACAATGAAAACTATAATACCTCAGAAAAGGAAATGAAAGAGGATTTCAGAAAATGGAAAGCTATGTCCTATTGCTGGGTAGGCAGAACCCATACAGTCAAAATGGCCATACTTCCAAAACTGTTATAGTAAAACCTTGGTCTGTGAAATTGATTCATTCTGCTTGTAATCCAAAGCATGTTATATTAAAGTAGAGAGAAAGTTATGATCATTTCACATTAGGCATGATATATTACTCATATTGCAAAATAACACCCATTTATTAAGATAAAATCTCTTAGAAATGTTTGTGTGTCTTGTGGAACACTCACAGACCAAGTTGCTTGCAATCAAAGATGCGACTGTATACAGATTTAATGTAATCCCAATCAAAATATCAATAGCATTCCTTACAGAACTAGACAAAGCAATCTTAAAATTCATATGGAACTAGAAGAGACCTAGAATAGTAAAAGTAATTCTGGGCAACAAGGGCAAGGCAGGGGCCATGACAATCCTGGACTTCAACTTATACTACAATGCTACAGTGATAAAAGCAGCATCATTATTGGCAAAACAAAATTTAAAAAACCAGACTTGTGATTAGTGGAACAGAATAGAGGATGCAAAAACAACTTCTGGGACACTCAAGCTGGTATCTGTGACAAAAGGGTCAAATCCTTTCACTAATGGAAGGATTTTAACAAATGGTGCTGGGAAAACTGGCTATCAACATTCTGAAGATTGAACCTAGACCGATATATCTCACTATGTACTAAACTAAAATTAAAATGGATCAAAGATCAAAACATTAGAATAGAAACAATTTGCTGGGAGACAAAATACGTAAAACACTTGAAAACATGGGCATATGCAAAGTCTTTCTGAACAGAACTCCAGTTGCACAAGAAATAATACCCAAAATCAACAAATGGGATCGTATCATATTAAAAATCTTCTCGGATTCCAGTGTTTCGGCTCCTTGCGAACTTGTGTTTCGATGCTCCCAGGTGCAATGAGCTTCCTCAAAAGTTTTCCGCCGCCAGGTCCGGCAGAGGGGCTTCGGCACCAGCAGTCAGATACCGAGGCTGTGCTGAACAAGAAAAGCCTCAGCATTGGCAGCCTTTACATCGCGGAGAGCCGCCTGTCTTGGTTAGATGGTTCCGGATTAGGATTCTCATTGGAATACCCCACCATTACTTTACATGCTGTTTCCAGGGACCTAAATGCCTATCCACGGGAACATTTGTATGTTATGGTGAATGCTAAATTTGGAGAAGAAATAAAAGAATCTCTTGATGATAAGAGGAAGACAGTGATGATGATATTGAACCTATTACTGAATTTAGATGTGTGCCTAGTGATAAATCAACACTGGAGGCGATGTTCACTGCAATGTGTGAGTGCCAGGCTTTGCACCCAGATCCTGAGGATGAAGACTCAGATGATTATGATGGAGAAGAATATGATGTGTAAGCGCATGAACAAGGACAGGGGGATATCCCCACATTTTATACCTATGAAGAAGGATTATCCCATTTAACAGCAGAAGGGCAAGCCACATTGGAGAGACTAGAAGGAATGCTTTCCGAGTCTGTGAGCAGCCAGTGTAACATGGCTGGGGTACGGACAGAAGATTCAGTAAGAGATTAGGAAGATGGCATGGAAGTAGATACTACAGCAGCATTTGCAGGACAGATTGAAGATGCAGATGTTGATCACTGAAAAGGATTTATGTTGCTTTAAGGTTCTGCTCATAACTGTAGGAGAGAACTTGGTGCCTCTTCCCTCTGAAGAAAGGTTGATGGAAGTCTTTTTCCTTCTCCAAAACTCACTTAAACCAGTTCTTCCTCCAGATAAACTATACTGAGACAGCAAGTTGTCACCAGCAGAAGAAACTATGACCTTTATTAACAAAGGTGAATTAGCTTAACCAAGGGGTTATTTGTAATTTATCATTTACCCTAAAACTAAGTGTAGGTACCTGCCGACTAGGCCTGTAATTCCTGCCTTTGCTGTATGTGTTGTCTACACTACTGTGGTGAAAATGCACAAGAATTGGGCAGGAAATAGACTAAAGTTAAGATGGGCAGGGCATTTCTTTGGGGCCGAGAGATATTCTTCTCCCTAAAAGAAAAGGCAGAGGTCTTAAAAGTATCAGTCTCTGTCATTCTCCAAAGGGGCAAGAGTCTCACTGATTTTGGGCCCAGATTAATTCAGACCTATCTAGGTGGTCTCTTGGGAAACATCCCAATATCCTTCCATAAAAAAAAGTGCTTCTGGGTAGTTTCTGTCCTTTGCACCTGTTTTTCCAGTCTGCTTTGTTATAGCCTCTTAGGTTATATCCTTTAATTTCTGCCTTCTATAGGTTAGTTTTCTGTAAGAGAACAAGTGAACTGGGATAAGGTCCTTAAAGTACCCCTGACGATAATTGTTTTGTCTTTGTAATAGCTTAACAAATAAATCTAGGTTTCCTATAAAAAAAAAAAAAGCTTTTCCACAACAAAGGAAACCACCAACAGAGTAAAAAGATAACCTACACAACTGGAAAACATTTTTTCTAGCTACTTCTCAAAGAACTAATATGAAGAATATATTAAAAAAACTTTAAAAAGGTAGACACCCCCAAATTTAAAGAACCATTGGAAGGGGCCAGGGATTTATCTCAGCTGTTCGGTGACCTGCCTTGCAAGCTCAAGGACCCGAGTTCAATCCCTGGTTCCAAAAAAAAAAAAAGAACCAATGGAAAATGAGAATGTGAAATGAGTAGACATTTCTCAGATGAAGAAGTACAAAGAGCCAATAAACACATGGTAAAAATAATCAACATCTCTGGCTATTCCGGAAATGCAAACTGAAACAATACTGAGATTCCATCTCACTCCAGAAAGAATGGCTACCATCAAGAAAGTAATCTATAATAACAAATGCTGGCAAGAGTGTGGGGTTACAGGGGAGTAACTTACCTCCATTGTTGCTTGCAATGTAAACTGGTACACCCACTATGAAAATCATCATGCAGATTCCTCAAAAAACTACAACTAGAAATTTCATTTGAACCAGCTATTCCTCTTCTAGGTATCTCCCCCAAAGAGTTAAAGACACAGTGATGTATACATATCCATGTTTATAGCAGCACAATTCAGAAGAGCTAAATCTTGAAAGCAATTTATATGTCCATCAGTAGATGAATGGATAAATAAAATGTGGCTGTTTTACACAATGGAGTACTACTCTGCCATAAAGAAGGATAAACTTGAGTCATCTGTAGGAAAATGGATGCACCTTGAGACCATAATGTTAAGAGAAGTAAATCAGACATGTGAGCTTAGATATTGCATGCTTTCTCTTATATGAGAAACTCGACATATAAATAAAGTGTAAAATAAACAAGAAAAAAGAAAAAGTTATTATAAATGAGCATGGGCAATACATCGAAAAGTATACCTTGATTTAGTATAATTGTCTTATGTGTTTTATTTATTTTGGCCTATTAGTCTGGTTTTTAATCTGTATGTATGATAACTTTATAAGGACTTATAAGATGAATGAATGAATCTGATACTGGCAAAAAGAGGGGTGAAGAGGAAGGGAAAAAGAGAACTGAGATGTTATGTACATGCACTAATCCCCCACAATAATGTAATCATTATGTACTACAAATGTATACTAATATAAATTAAGAATGGAATCATTACAAGGGATATAAAAGAATATCATATACAATCTATGACAATAACTGTGAAAATATTCATAAAATGGATGACATTTTTGGAAACTATTACAAAATTGAGTCAAGAAAGGTAATAAAACCTTATTAAGACAATAACCATTAGTGGTATCAGAAAAAGTTCTCAAAGAATTATATACATAATAGTATGCATCAGTTGGTTCATGGGCAAGTTCTTCAAAGAAAATATAATTCCTGTGTTATCCTTAGTAATGAAGGAAAATTTCTCTAAACCTATTAAGAAGCTAAAGCAGGGGCTGGGTATTTAACTCTGCCTGCAAGTGCAAGATCCTGAGTTCAATCCCCAGTACCAAAAAAAAAAAAAAAAAAAAAAAAGCTAAAGCAACTTTGGTACCACAACTTAGTAATGAAATTATTTTTCACCAAAAATTTACAAAATTTACAAAGGATTCTTATTTCGTAAATAAGGTATAATCACAAGAAAATCCAACAGTAAATTAAGTAATGACTAAGTTCAGCAAAGTGGCTAAGTAAAAAATAATACATAAAAAGTATCAATTGCCTTCTCAATACACAAGCAATACAATTTTAAATTAGAGGGAAAAGGTCAACATATAAAAGTTCAAAAAATGTTCGGTACCCAAGAAAAACATTTTAAGTTAGGAAGGCGAAGATAAAAACAACTTTTTAAAAATCAAAATTAACAAAAAAGAAGACCAGATATCTAAAGAGACCTACCATAATTGTCATGAAAATTTGAATATTGTAAAAGCTGTGAATTCACCCTGAATAATCCCTGTGGGCTATTTTTGAAAATGTCCAAAACTCTTCTATAGCTGAAGGCATTAATATATCAAAATAACCAGGACTATTTTGTAAGAGATAAATAAAGAGTCAATGTATTACAAAGCCATAACAATATAAATAACCCACTACTGATGTTAGCACTAATGAACAAATTAATGGAATGGAATTAGAACACAAACTCAAGCAAATATGCTAAAGATGTCATTTCAAAGAATATATAATGAAAACCAATAAAGGGAATTAGAATAACTGGATAATCACTTGGTGAAGATGTTTAGATGTTGATATAAAAACCAAAATAAATTCGAGATGAAGAATTTAAAAGTGAAAATGAAATTATAAATCATCTAGAAAAATTCAAAGAAATATTTATATAATGTTGAATCAGAGAAGACTTTTCTATGCAAAAAACAAATCTGAAAGACAAAAGGAAAGATCTCCTAGACTTGAATATTTAAAATGCTAATTCATTCGTATATCAAACTAAAATATACTGAAAACTTTCACTTACTAGATAGTAAAAATATAACTTCTATGTTAGTAAGATTATGGGGGAAAGGTGCTTTCATGCATTATGAGCATGAGATATTTTGGTATAAATCTAACAAACATGTACATAGGAAATGTATAGTTAAAAAAGAAATCCGAGAAAACTTAAATAAATGGAGAGACATACTACAGTCATAAGTTGGAAGGTTTAGCATAGTAAAGTATTAAAAATGTGCAGGGCTATTCAGGTACCAAACTACCTTCACAGGAACTAGAGAAATCAGGAGAGAGACTATAGTGCATGGTTTTACTGTAACAAAGAGAAAAGACACATTGAAGAGGCAGGAAGAAAAGGGTTGTACGCATCACCCCTTCAAGCAGCCCAACTCTGAAAGACAAGCTTCCCACTTGGTAGAGGCAGAGAGAAGAAAGTACTGGCTTTAGGCTTGAAATCCACTAGCAGGTTTGCTATGGTAAAACTGCTGGGCAGCTTGCTTAGTATTTCTGGAAAAACAGGCACAAATAAAATAAGATTAAAAGGCTGTAGTAAATATCAAATCCTTCAGTATCCAGATGACTTCACATGCCAATAAGCATAAGGATTTTTCAGGAAACCATTACCTTACTTAATACTCAAAATACAATTGCAGAAACTGACCAAGGAAATAAATATGGAAGAGCTTTCATATTAAGAATTTAAATAGCTGTTTTAAGAAAGTCAATGAGCCCGAGGAAAACAAAGAGGAATATTTTAATATTCTAGCAAAGAAACTTAACAAAGAGATGGAAACAATTTTTTTAAATCACACAATTTTTTAAAATGAGAAAATGAAAAAATGGAAATAAAGTATTTGTAAATAGGGAAGGGAGGAGGGGATGAAGGTAAGACAGGGATAAAGGGAAAAAATGAGAACCAAGACCTGTCGTGTAAAGGTACAAGACCCCAATGATAAATGTAACTGTACTGTATACCTGAAATGTACCAATAAACTCAATGAGAAAAAATTTTTTTTAAATCACACAAAATTTTGAGCTGAAAAATATACTCAGTGAAATTAAAATTTCAGAAATTAAAAACTGAGAAAGAAGGCATCAACAGCAGGGCAAATAAAACAGAAGACTTGGTATGCTCAAAAACAGGCTATTCGAAAATCCACAGAGGAGCAGGGCGTGGTGGCACACGCCTGTAATCTCAGCACTCAGGAGGCTGAGGCAGCAGGATTTCTGCGAGTTCAAGACCAGTCTGGGCTACCTAGTGAGTTCAGGGCCAGCCTGAACTATAAAGAGAGAACCTAACTCACAAAAACAAAAGAAAAAAAGAAAAGATACATGGAGGAGAAAAAATGAAGAGCAGTGAAGAAACCTTATGGGAACTTTGGATTAATATTAAAAGAGCAAATATTAGGGTCACCGGGGTTCAAGAACTTGAAAATGCCAAAATAATAGAAATATTATTCAAAGAAATAACAGAACACTCCCCAAAGGGATGCAATAACCAGGAACAGGAAGGAAAAATGTCACCAGTGAAGTTTAATTTAACCAAATCTATCCCCCAAAACGTCTTATAATCAAGTTCTCAAAGATAAGATAGAAGAGAAGATTCTTATGGCTCCAAGAGAAAATAAATATAATGCACAGGAGTGTCCCAAATTGCCTGACAGGAAACTTCTCAACAGAAGCCTTATAGACCAGGAGAAAGTGACATGAGATTTTTAGTACCAAAGGAGGGGAAAAACTGTCAATCAAGAATACTGTTCTTTGCCAGAGATTTAGCTCAGTGGTTCCACCGCCTGCCTTGCAAGCGCAAGGACCAGAGTTCAATCCCCAGTAACAAAAAAAAAAAAGAAAAGAAAAGAAAAGAAAAAGAATACTGTTCTTCTAAAGCTATCCATTAGAAATGAAGGAGAAATGCATATTCTAGGACAAGCAAAAACAGAACTAGCCTATGATCCAACAATTCCACTTGTGTACATATCCAAAATAAATGAAGTCAGTAATCTAAACAGACATCTTCACTTCAACGTTCACTGCAATTGCCAAGAAATGGAAACAACCTAAGTATCCATCAACCAAGAATGGATAAAGAAAATGTGTTGTATATATACCATGGAATATTGTTTGGCTATAACAAGAATGAAATCCTGTCACTTGCAGCAACGAGGATAGACTAGAAATCATTGTGGTAAATGAAATAAGCCAGGCACAGAAAGACAAATACTGCATAATCTCACTCCCATGAGAAATCTAAAAAAGTTGATTTCATAGAAGTTGAGACTGGGGAGAGTAAGGGTAGAGGAGGGATGGGGAAATGTGGATCATTAAGTGCTGAATTACAGTTGGATAGGAGGAAGTTCCTGTGTGCTGTTGCACAATAGGGTGACTGTAGGTAACAAAAATAAACTATACACTGCAAAAAACTAGAAAGGATTTTGAAAGTTTTCACCATACAGAAATAAATAAAGAAATTATACTTCACAAAATTATAGACTATATCCATGTATTGATAAATAATAGTTCTCCTTTAATATGTATAATTTTATGTTTTATCAGTTAAAAATAAAATTTAAAAAGGAATGAATCACTGATAATGGCAACAATTTAGATGGATCCCAAGGGAATCATAGTAAGTGGCAAAAGTCAATCTCAAAACACTATGTCCTAGCTGGGCGTGGTGGTACATGCCTGTAATCCCAGCATTTGGGAGGCTGAGAGTGGAGGATCACTACAAGTTTGAGGCCAGCCTGCACTACAAAGACAGACTCTGTTTCAAAATTTTTTCCAAAAAAAGACTGTGTCCTGTGTGACTTCATTTATACATTTGTGAAGTGAAAAATGTATAGAAATAGAGAAAAAATTGTCAAGGACAGAAAGGTAAGGGGAAGGAGAGCTGTGGCTATAAAAACGTAGTATATAGGAATTATTGTGGTGATAGAACAGTTCTGTATCTTAACTGTGGTGGTGACTACAAAGTTTACACATGTAATAAAATATACTAAAATACATATTAGTACATATTAACATGGTTTATGCAGCTTTATAAAAAATATGTATGCCTAGGTCACATCCCCACAATTCTAATTAAATCTGGGATGGGACTTGGGAATCTATGACTTTGAAGTATACCTCTAGTGAATAAACATTAAAGATAAGGAGATAATATCATGCATACAAATATTAATAGTGTTTGAAGTGTTAGGATCACAGGTAATTAAATTTCTTATTTTGTTATAATAAATATGCTTTTGAGCAATAAAAATAACAAAAATCTTTAAAAATCCAAACAAACTCCAACATTAGTCTGATAGAAATCTCAGAAACGATCAGCAAACACACACACACCCACACCCACCCCATTGCCTCCCATAGAACTGAGAATTGACTGCAAGACCTTCACACTGAACTAGAGCTGAGCTACAACCCTTTATTGAGACAGGCTCTCCCTATGTCATTAAATTGAGCATGATGAGCTCAAACTTGGGATCCTCCTGCCTCAGCCTCCTAGGCCAAGATTACAGGTGTGCCCCACAACACAGAACTATGATTACATATATTTGGGTTCTATTTCACTTATTAAATATTTACCCAATTTTTACTCTTAACTAATTTCCACTGTCTATCATTTTCATAAGATGAGAGACATGTTCATATTTTCTTGATGTCCAAATATACTGTGTCTACCATATTTCCCTTTTCTGTCTCCCCAAAGTGAGCCCAAACCATTTCTCTGGTACTCAACAAACCATATAAAACTATACCAGTGGTACCTTTTCTTTCCAATTATGCAGTAAGACTGACATGGCATATGCGGACTATGCTTTAAGTTTCCTTGCAAATTCCATAGCAATTCATTCAATTCCCATTCAACAAAGATTTACTGATTCCCTAATATGTGCCAGGTACTATTTTGGGTTCTCTTTCCCTACTACAAAATAATAATTAAATATTCACAGCAGTATTCTCTTGGTTTCTATCCCTGGACGAACAGTTACCTGTCAGGTCTGCCGCACTGCCCTTCCTATTACCCATTCCACCCAAGCTTGAAAGACCTTGTCATTGACCCCATTCCAAATCCTTAGATTGGACTAGTGATTTACAAGAATTTGAAAATAGAACTATCAGACTATTGCTGACTTTTTGGAAAAGGTCTCTCCTTTGACTAGGTTCTCACAGTATTTTATTTATAATACTCTTAAGGTACTTAGAATTCTACAGTGTATTATATTTACTTATCTGTATTATATTTACTTATCTGTATATCATAATTTCCCCCCTAAATAATAAGCTGTTTCAGGGAAGGAACTATGTCCTTTTCAGCTCTGTAAATCTAGTGAATTCTTATCAAGCTTTTTCTGGAGGAGCTGAATAATTAAGCAAGAAAGAAAGTAGCATCTCTTTAAGGCAAAAGCTGTCAGTCTTACCTGTATTTCCACCAACCAGTCCACAAGAATGGCCCTCATGTCACTGGTGATCTCAGTCTGCCTTTTCATGTAATTTTTAAGAATGAAATTTTTCTGGCATCAATGAGAAGGAAAGATTAATAAATTCTTTGTGTAGTTCAAAATTGTAACTTAATAATTAACTTCTCCCCCACGGTTCTAATTCATTATTTTCAGCTGGTATAAGATAGGGGCTGATCAAAGTCTTTTTCCAGACAACTTCAAGTTATCCTTGGGAAAGTGGACACGCTAATATTCAAGTGTCAGAACTGACATTGAGGAATCCAGGGCACTAAGGGTAGGAGCACACCTGTGGCTATAGATAAATGCCAAAAACCTTCTGCCTCTTCTTTGCAATTCAACTTAACAAGTAATACCCAGCATGAAAAGCAGTTCTTTTCAGACTTTAATGTAGGCTGGTTTAATTTAAGGCAGGCTTTCAAGACTCCTAGGGATCTCAAAAAACATCAGATTCTGATTTAAAAGATCTAGAGTGGGATTATATTTCTGCATTTCTTGCGAGATCCCAAGTGAAACCAATACTGCTAAGCCGAGAGTTACATTTTTAGGAAAACAAAGTTATCTCACCTTCTCTAAGATACAAATAGTCCCAAACTTGTAATGGTCAACTTAGCAGTTTTTCGACATTATGGTGGTATGAAAGCAATATACATTCAATAGAAACCATACCAAAGCCTGATAAAAATTGTACTTGGTAGATAATATTGCTATTTTCTATTCCACTGAGAGAGACAGAAGAAAATTTGGAACTGATGAATACTGGTGGTAAAGGAGACTGGAAGATTTGAAAGGAAAAAGAAAACTGCACAAGGTTAGAGAGCTGAAATGAAAGGTATAATTTTATATATAGTGCAAGAAACATTCACAAAAAAGGAAATATCGAAAAATAGCCACACAGCAACAAACTACTTGGCCATTTCTGTATCTGAGACTGTCTCATTAGTACCTAGAGGTGCAAGAATATGATCAAAGATAATCAGATTTTAGTCCCTATGCCAGCTGTACCATATATTAGTTGTATGACTTAAGGAAGTTTCCCCTGTATGTAAAAGGGAGATAATAATGCCTATCATCATGAAATTATTGGGAAAATTAAACAAGATAATGTCTACAAATCCCTTAATACAATGTCCAACAAGCTATCAATAGATGTTAGTTATTGCTATTACTGTTTCTTTCACCATCATTATCTTGCCTTCCAACTTGCATGCTAAAGAATGGAATAATGAGGAAATTAGAACTATAAATTATTGCCCATCTTCAGCTACCTACATACCTCTCTGTCTTTCAAGTAACGGAAGATTTCCGGAGCATATACTGAGCTGAGAAATGGATCATCGTGGTCCTTGCCAGTATCTTCCAGTATGGTCATCTGCTTGGAAACCATCAAAAACATATTAGAAATGAGTCCAAGGAAAGCTCATATACATTAAGAATGACGCTATTCTCCCCCATGCCCCATTTACTTATACTAAGGTTCCTCAAGGCTCATGTATCCTGAGCTACCCAGAGCACCCGACCATAGAATTCCCCATATTATACAATGATCCAGAAATACCTAATATATGCCTGCTCTGAATAGAAACAAGGCATCCTTTTATGGGTCAGCTCAACTCTCTAAGAAAGACATTCTTGTTTTATTATTTCAGTTAGGTCACCTGCCTTCTTAAATTCCCAATGCTTTGATCTAGCCCAGTTCATCGCTTTTTCCTCCCTTCTATAACTTTATTCTGGTTGTTTTGCCTCAAAGAGGGATATTTCTCTTAACTGCTTGCTAAATTTCATTCCTTTATCCTTCTAATTTACAACTTAAAGGCCACTTTCCTTGGGAAATGCCCATGTGAGCTTTGCCCATCTTTCACTGAAGTTCATGTGATGCTAAGTGAAATTACTAAGAAAAATAATCCCCTGAATGAAATTATCTAACCATTATTGCAAAGCCAAAGTACACAGCTCAATATTCCAGACCCTTGTGGATATAAATACTTTCTGATAGGCTAGGTATATCACTGTGCTCATCAGGAAGTCAAGATATTCTATAAGGCCAGTTTGATATAAAAGAAAAATGCCAAAGTCCCCACTAAATTTATCCCATATTGCAGATAACCACAGCCTATAAAAATCAGAAGAGATTATTCTGCATTACCTATCTTTAAATAAAACCAAAAGTAAACCCAAGGACTATCCCCCTTCTTGCTAGGTAGAGGGATCTCCCATAACTTATTATATATAGCTCAAGGGCCTAGGAAGGCAAAAGAAAAGACCTCTTTGGGCCTAGGGATATAACTCAGTGGTAGATTGCTTTGCATATGTAAAGCCTGGGGGTTAACCTGGAGCACCAAAAAGCCCTCCTTGCTAGCAGCTACCTCCAGGACAATAAAAAACATTTTATCAAATTTAAGAAAAAAAAGATGAATACCTCCTTCTGTGTTCTGCTTTGAGGTGAGAAAGGTATTTTGGAACCAGATTCACTTGCACTGGATTTATCTGTACTGGATTCAACAGCATCGCTAGACACATATGGGCTGTTCTCAAGGATCCACAATGTTTCTGGAAAAATATCTTCTTTGATGATAAGATTCTCTTCTAAATCTAACAGCTCTTGAAAAGACAACTCATTCTCAGTGCTAGATTTCTCATTCAAGGATAACATACTCTTGAAGAGAAATGGTGCATTTATAGTAGATTTCTTCTGCAAGGCTAATGGTTTCTGGAAGAGCACTTTATCCTCAATGTTGGACTTCTCCTGAAGTGCTAATGGCTCTTTGAGGATAGCCTCCTTCTCAGTGCTGCGCTTCTCCTGCAAGGTCAAGGGCTCCTTTAGTGCAGTTTCCATCTCAGTGTTGGGCTTCTCCTGCAAGGCCAAAAGCTCTTTCAGCATAGCCTCAGACTCAAGGCCAGCTTTCTTCTGTAAGGCCAAAGGCTTTTTGAATATGGCTTCCTCCTCAACAGTAGGCTTTTCCTGCAAGTTCACAGGCTCCTGAAAGTTGGGCTTTTTCTCAATGCTGGGTTTCTCTTGCATGTCCAAATGTTGATTGAAGTGAGCCTCTATGTCAATGGTGTGCTTCTTAAAAACAGTCTCCTTTTGAGTGCCAAGCTTTTCCTGCATGGTCAAGGGCTCCTTGAAGAGGACCTTTGGAGTGCCAAGCTTTTCCTGCATGGTCAAGGGCTCCTTGAAGAGGACCTTTTCACTGCCCACGGACTCCTGCAAGACCAGTGGCTCTTTAATAAGGTTCCCTTCATCATTGGTGATTTTCTCATGCAAAGCTAATTTTTCCTTTAAAAGAAATGCCTGCTCCTGAGCAGTGAGCTTGTTCTTTATAGGTAATTGCCTCCCTGTGCTTGCTGCTGCCTCAGCACAGGGCTCTTTTGTCAAAACTGAGAGATTACTGAAAAAGGACTCTTCCGTCATGGTGCTCTTATGCAAAACCAAAGTCTTCTTTTTGGTATTAGTCTTCTCTTGCAAGACCACAGCCTTCTGGAAATGGGATTCATCTTTGTTGATAGGCTTAACATGCAAAGAAAATGGCTCCTGCAAGAGGAACTCTTCCTCAACGATAGGCTTCTCCTTCAAAGTCACTGGTTTCTTATTATAAGACTCTTCTTCAGTAGTGGTCTTCTCCTGCAAGGCTACTGGCTTTCTTGAGAGTGACACCTGAAAAATAGTATGTTTCTCTTTAGATGCAGATCGCTCCTGGGAGAGGAACTCCTCTTCAGTTGTAGGCTTCTTCTTAAAAGGCAACAGCTTCTCACAGAGTGACTCTTCTTCAGAAGTAGTCTTCCTCTGAGTGGTTTGCTTTTTCAAAGATGATGGCATCTTGGTGAGGACTGCGTTCTCAGGTGTATGCTTTTCTGTAGATGATACTGGCTTCAGAAAGAAAGAATTCTTATCTTTAACAACTATATCCTGCCAGTCTGAAAGATCTATCCTGGGGGGTGTTGCTTGAGTGGTGCACTTTTTCTTCTTTAAGGACAGTGGCTCCTTGGGTGACTTTTCTTCAGAGGTGACTGTCTGCAATACTAATGGCTTTTTCATATGAGACACTGTCCCTTGAGTGGTATGCTCCTGCTTCTTTAAAGATAAAGGTTTCTTGCTGGGGGTTGCCTTCTCAGTGTTATGCTGCTTTTGAAAAGCCAAAGACTCCCGAAAAAGTGACTGTGCCTTCTTAGCACGAGATTGTTGTAGGGACCTAGGCACCCGCACAGTGATCATCTTCTCCTCTGGGCTACCCTTCTCTTCGAATGAAGATGGCTCCTGGGAAAGGGAATCCTCGTCACTGCTAAACTTCTCAAAGAACAATGGCTCCTCAATGAGTGAATTATCTCTATTGGTGTTCCTCTGAATTTTCTGCTTCTTTTTTAAAGGTAATGGCTTCTTTGTGTGGCTTGCCTCCATGGTAGTTTGCTGTTTGTTATAAGAAACTACATCAGTACCAAAGCTAGCTTCGTAATCGATAATCTCAAACAATGTCCACGGCTCCTCCAAGAGGTCTATCTCTTCTTGAGTAGTATGCTTCTCCTGTGATGCAGATGGCTCTTGGTAGAATTCAGTGATAGGATTTCTTTTAAAGGAAGATGGCTTTGGACTGAGTGACTCCTCCCCAGAGATAACGCCCTGTACTTCTACTGGCTTCTTTAAGTGGGACGGCATCCCACAAGTAGTGCACCTCCTTTGAATTGTGCATTCTGTCCTTCCAAAAACTGGGCTTGGGGTAAAGGTTAGCTCCTCCATAGTAGGCGACTGCTTAAAAGTCGGTAATTCCTCAAAAAGGGATTCGTCTTCAAAGTCAGTCTCCTCCAGCAAGGTCAATTTCTTCCAGATGGAAATGTCTTGCTTAGTATTGTGTTTCTCTTTTAGTGCAGATGGCTCACAAGAAAGGGACTCCTTGTCAGCAGTAGGCTTTCTCATAAAGGCTGATGGCTCCTTAGTAACTAATTTATTCTCAGTGGTGATCTTCTGCAATTTTACTGGCTTTATCGTTCTGGAGATCTTCTCCACAGTGGTACACTTACCACTTAAAGATAATGGATTTTTAGTGGGGGGTGATTTCTCAGTTTTAGGCTTCTTCTTTAAATTCATGAGCTCCACAGAGAAGGAATCCTCATCAACATTGCTGTCCTGCAAGGTCACCACGTCTTCCAAGCAAGACTGTTTCCCCGGATATGTGCATATATTCTTTAAGGATAATGTCTTCTTAGTGATGGCTGCCTCCTTGGATTTATGCTTCTTTCCAGAAGTCACTGGCTGTATAATAAAGTCATCATCACTGTCAGTATCCTCCTGTAACAATAGTGAATTCTCCAATAGGCATGTTTCCCCAGGAATTGTACGCTTCTTTAATGACATCGTTTGGAGGGTTGTCACTTCAGTACTGGGTTCCTCTATTAAAAGTAATGGTTTTTTGGCAAAAGATACCTCCTTAGTAGTAGGTGTTTTGGAGTTCGTGGATACATTCAGAAGGAGCGATTTCTCCAAAACATTTGGTACTGAGGGAGTAGAGGCTACTACTGATGAGACCTCCAACTTATATCTGTAAAGGAAATAAGGTCTGGGTAAGAAAAATGTATTTCCTAGAGTCCTTACCAACCATCTGATTTTATGACTACATTTACCAAAGGTATGGAAGGGAAAAGAGGTTCAACCCAAGAGACAGGGTAGAGGGTACAAAGATGTTTCTATGCCTAGGTCTCTATACTTTTCTACAATTTTCTCCTGAAATCAATGTTTTGTTTGTTTGTTTGTTACCAGGGATGGAACTCGGGTCCTTGTTCTTGGGAGGCAGGCAGCAGCACCACTGAGCTAAATCCCCAGCCCTCCTGAAATCTATGTTATATTGTCTACATATGATTAATTACCTTTATTTATATATGAGGGCTTTTAATATAAAACTTATCATAAATGTATATATTAACAATTTATGTATGGTTCCCTCATCACTTGCATTTGTCTTTCTCAACACTAGGCATCTGGTAAAATGAAGATTGAAATTAATATTGTTTGAAGGCTAATGAGAAAGGCTGATTAGTAATTAACACCTTGGGCTACTTAGGAGACAATTTCAAAATGAAAGTCATAAAAAAATCAAAATAGAAATTTGTTGCTTATCAGATACAATGTTTTGTCTTAAATAGGATTTTATGACCACAGTGACTAATCTAGTGTGACCAAATCACTGGAAGACTAGCAATCAGATTAAAAGAAAATAGAAGGAAAATAAAATCACCAATCTGAACAAAAGGAGTTAAGTACCTCCAAAGACCAGGTATCTATGATCCAATTTACGTAAAACATGCAGGATATACACATTCCTATTATTATTGATCAATAACAAAAGTAGATTCGTAGTTACCTGAGGCTGAGATAGGGTAGGGGAGAAAAGGGACTGAGAAAGGAAATGGATTCCTAATAGTGCAGATAAGGGTTTCTTTTGAGGGTGTTGAAAAATTCTAAAATTAGATAGTGATGATGGCTGTACAACTCTAGGAATATAACAAAAAACAATGAATTGTAAAAATTAATTAAAATAAAAAGTGTTTCAAAAGTTGTGTTTGACAACACAGGTTCCAAGACCTTCCTGATGAGATGATCTTCAGACAGAGTTATCATAACAACAGGCATTCTGTTTGGCATTACACTGCCTGGATTCAAATCATAGCTCTTCCACTTACCACATAGGTAACCTGGGGCAAGTTAACTCTCTGCTTCTATGTTTCTATCTATAAAATGGGGATTATAATAATATCTTCTCATAGGCTTGTTGTAAAGATCTGACAAATTTTTATGATTAAATAAAGGAATCTTGTTAATTATGTGCCAATGAATTAGATGATTTTGATGAAATGGACAAATTCCTAGGAAGAAACAAATTACTAAAACTTATTCAAAGAGAAAATTAAAAATCCAAATAGATCTATAACAAAAATGTTGAATTATAAACAAAAGACTAACAACAAACAAAAATCCAGGCTCAAATGGTTTTATTGGTGAATTCTACCAAATATTGAACAAATTAATACCAATTCTTCATGAACTCTCCCAGGAAATAAAAATGTTAGGGACAGTTTCCAACTCACTTTTTAAGGGCGGTATTATCCTGACACCAAAACAATAAAGAAATCATAAGAAAACTATAGACTAGTAATTCTTAAGAATATTTATGCAAAAATTCAACAAAATACTAGCAAATCAAATCCAGCAACATATAAAAGGAGTATGCAGCATAACCAAGTGAGTTTTATTCCAGTTATGCAATGTTAATTTAACACCCTAAACTCAACTCATGTACTATACTTATATTGATGGAATACAAAAAAGCCACATAATCATTATCAATAGATCCAGAAATACCATGTGACAAAATCCAACATTTTTTTCATGATATAAAGCACTCAACAAACTAGGAATAGAAAGAGGATTCCTCAGCATGATAAAGGACATCTATCGAAAAGGTGCACAGGGGAAGGGGAAGTTGGAGGGAGAGGGGAAAAGATTGGAATGGAATTAATATGAAAAAAAGAAAAACGGAAACAAAATCTTTGCAGGTAGGGAGAGGTGAAGGGGTGGAAGGGAGGGCAGGGGGATGGGAGAAAAATAACAATCGAGATGGATTATGTAAAGATGCAAATTTCCAATGGTGAATGTCATTACACTGTATACCTTAAATGTACTAATAAAATTAACTCATTAACAAAAGGGCATCTATGAAAAACCCAAGGTAACATCATAATAGTGACAGGATTATGCCTTCCCTCTAAGATCAAGAAAAGTTCTATCTAGGGCAATTGGGCAAGAATATTAGATAAAAGGCATCCATTCTGGAAATAAATAAAAGTATCTGCATTCACAGATGACATACATAGAGAAAACATTAAGGATTCCACACAAAAACTACCAAAATTAATAAATTCACAAGACCCAACAATACAAGGTCAATACACAATAATCAAATGTGTTTCTATGTCTTGTAATTAACAATTTAAAAAGATTAAGAAAACAATTTCATTCATAATAATGTCAAGAATAAAGTGTTTAGAAACAAATTTAACAAAAAGTATAAAAAGTATAACCTGAAATGTTTGGAAAATTAAATTAAATATCTAAATAAATACAAAGACATTGAATATGCATGAATTGAAAGACTTGGTATTGGTAAGATGGCAATATTTTCCAAGTTGATTTATAGATTCAAAGCAATTTCTACAAGAATCCAAGCTGACTTATTTATACAACTTTACAAACTGATTCTGTAACTCATGAGGAATTGCAAGGAACCCAGAAGAGCAAAATAATCTTTAAAAAGAAAACAAGATTTGGAGGGCCACATTTCCCGATTTCAAAATACACTACAAAGCTACCATAATCATGACAGTGTGGTACTGGCATAAGATAGGTAATGATAAACATAATAGATAGATCAAAGGAATAAAATTGAGAATCCAGACATAAATCCTAACATTTACAGTGAATTTTTGATAAGGATGTCAAGATAATTAAAGGGAAAAGATTAGTATTCTTAACAAAAGTGCTCAGGAAACAATGAAATTAGACCTCCTAATAACCAACAAGAAAAATTAACTCAAACTAGATAAAAAACCTAAATTAAGATCTGACATTTTATAGTTCTTAGAAGAAAGCAGATATGATTCTGTGACCTAGGATTTGACAGTGGTTTCTTAAATATGATATCACAAGCCTAAAAGCAACAAAAAATTAGATTTTATCAAAGTTTAAGACCTTGTGGTTCAAAGTATATCATGAACAAAATAAAAATACAACCCACAGAAGGGAAGAAAATACTTGCAACTCATATCTAATGGTGCCTTTCATCTAGAATATATGAAGAACTCTTAGAACCTAATGATGCAAACAATAATAACTGTTTTAAATAGCAAAGAATCTGAATAGATATGTATTTTTCCAAGGAACATATAGTACAGCCACTGTGGAATACAGCATGGCAGTTCCTCAGTGTGTTCAACATAGAATTACCACATGACTACACTCCTTGGTATAAATGGAAAAAAGTTAAAGTAATGTTCAAACAAAAACATATACACAAATGGTCATAGCAGTACCACTGACAATAACCAAAATGTAGAAGCATCTTAACTCTATCAACTGATGAAAGGATAAACATATGATTATATCTATACAATGGAATATTTTTGACAATCTTAAAAAATGAATACAATGCCTGTTACAAGGTGTAGGAAACGTGAAAACATTATAAGACAAAGACAACATAAAAACCCACACATTATGTAACATCATTTATATGACACATCCAAAATAAGGAAATCTTTACAGAGACAGAAAGTAGATTAGCAGTTGCTTAGAGCTGAAAAGGATGGGGAGATTGAAAGGTGATAGCTAAAGGCTTTGTTCAGGGTTGGTGAAAATATTATAAAATTGGGGTGGCTGCACAACAGTGAATTTACTAAAAGTCACTGAATTGTATACTTTAAATACATGAATTATATGGTGTATGAGTTATATCTCAATAAAAGTTGTTAATAAAAATATACAAGAATTAAATGGTGAAAAACTGAAAACCTTCACACTAAAATCAGGAACAAGACAAAGATGTCCACTATCACCACTTCTGTTTAATATAGTTTTGGAAACATTATCCATAAGAAATAAAAGCAATAAAGATAGAAAAGGAAGAAGTTAAACTGTTGCTATTTGCTAATGATACGATACTCTATATAGAAGATGCAAAAAACTCCACCAAATGACTTCTAGACTTAATCGACAGATTCAGCAGAGTAGTTGGATACAAGGTCAACACTCAAAAATCAATAGCCTTCTTGTACACAAATAACAGAATCACTGAGAGAGAAATCAGAGAAACAATCCCTTTCACAATAGCATCAAAAAAATGACATATCTAGGAATCAATCAAACGAAGGAAGCAAAAGACCTCTACATGGAAAACTACAACACTCTGAAAAAAAGAGATTGAAAAGGACATAGAAAATGGAAAGACATCCCTTGTTCCTGTGTAGTAAGAACCAATACAGTGAAAATGGCCATACTTCCAAAACTGCTATACAGATTCAACACAACTCTGAAATCTCAACAGTATGTTTCACAGAAATTGAGAAAACAATCCAAAAATTCATTTGGAACCAGAAGAGACCTAGAATAGCAAAAACCATTCTAGGCAACAGAGACATGGCAGGGGGTATCACAATCCTCAACTTGAAACTATACTACAAAGCCACTGTAATAAAAACAGCATGGTATGGGAAGGAAACAGACCCAAGAATTAATGGAATAGATTGGAAGATGCAGATACAACTCCAGACATACTCAGCTACCTTATCTTTGACAAAGGAGTCAACAGTCCTCACTGGAGGAAAGATAGCCTCTTTAATAAATGGTGTTGGAAAAATTGACATTCAACTTGCCAAAGATTAAAACTAGACTCCTATCTTTCACCATGCACTAAACTAAAATCCAAGTGTATTAAAGATCTAAATATTAAAACAGAAACACTAAACTCACTGGAAGATAAGTTAGGTAGAACTCTTGAAAACATTGGCATAGAAAAAAAACTTTATGAACAAATCTTCAGTAGCACGGGAGCTAGCACAATCAACAACTAGGAACTCATCTTTTTGAAAAGCTTCTGCACTGCAAGAGAAACCACCAACAGAGCTAAGACACAATCTACAATGTGGGAAAAATTTTTACCAGCTGTTCCTCAGACAAAGGTCTACTATCCAGAATATGTAAAGAACTAAAAAAAAAAAAAAATCAGACACCCCCCCCAATTTATAAATCCAATTCAAAAATGGGCATCTGAAATGAACAGACATTTCTCAAACAAAGAAGTAAAAGCAGCAAATAAACATATGAAAAAATGTTCAACATCACTGGTCATTCGAGAGATGCAGGTGAAAACAATACTGAGATTGCATCTCACCCTAGAAAGAATGGCTGCTATCAAGACCAACCAACAACAAATGTTGGTGAGGTTGTTGGGAAAAAGAAACCCTTCTTCATTTTTGGTGGCAGTGCAGACTGGTGCAGACACTGTGAAAATCAATATGGAGATACCTCAAATAACTAGGATTAGAGGTCCCATTTGACCCTAACTATTCCCCTGCTGGCTATCTTCACAAAAGAATTAAAAGAATCATACCACAGTGATATATGCTCAGCCATGTTTATAGCAGCACAGTTTGTAATAGCTAAAACTTGGAAACAGCCTAATTCCCTATCAACTGGAGACTGGATAAAGAAGATGTGGGTTTTTTTTTAATAAAATGGAGTACTACTCAGCCATAAGGAATTAGAAACCAGAGACATTTATAGCTAAATGGATGCACATTGAGGCCACACTCTTAAGTGAAATTAATAGGACACAAATGTGTAAATACCAAATAGTTTCTCTGGTGTGATAAACTAAAAATGTAAATAAGAATCAAAATGTATAATTAATACTGTGTAATAGGAAAAAATGTCTAAAGGTGTAGGGTAAGTGGGAGGGGTAGGGGAAAGCTGAGAAGGGAAAAGAAAAAAGATAAAAGGAAAGAAATGGAAACAAAGACTCTATAAATAGGGAAGAGTGGAAGGGGTAAAGGGAGGGCAGGGGAATGGGAAAAAAGGTACCTATAAAGGTACAAGTTCCCAATGATGAATGTAACTGTATTGTATACCTAAAATGGACCAATAAAGAAAAAAGGGAAAAAAACTTACAAGATTATTTGTGTGATTATAATGAAAACTCAATAAAAATACATATTACTAGTTCTAGTACTATTATTAGGACTCATTCCAATGAACCCTAAACAAGGGAAGAATGTTCACGGCATCAGTAAGGGCTTCCTTGCCAAAGTCAGAAGAATTAAAGAACACACATGTGTAAATACCAAATAGTTTCTCTGGTGTAAAAAACTGTAATAGTACATAAGATCCTAATGAGATAATTGACAATGTGAAATAGGAAGAAAAAGGCTAAAGGTATAAGGAAAGTGGGAAGGGTAGGGGAAAGGTAATAAGGGAAAAGAAAAAAATATGAGAAAATGAAAAAATGGAAATAAAGTGTTTATAAACGGGGAGGGGAAGAGGGGGTGAAGGGAGGGCAGGGACAAGGGGAAAAAATGAGGACCAAGACCTGTCATGTAAAGATACAAGATTTCAATAATGAATAAAACAGTACTATATACCTAAAATGTACCAATAAACTCAATTTAAAAAAGGAAGAATTAAAGAAATTCAAAAGAAAATAATGCAAGGAACTAAGGTCAAATATGTATGTAAACCCCAGGAATTCCATTTCAGCAAGAAACCCAGTAGGGAAAAAATGCTGATCTTCTTGTTTGATTAGTTTCTGCTGGGTAATAAGCGAAGTGTTCAGTCAACCTTACAGGTTAATTTTCTAGACTTCCCAACCTTTTTACTTTACTCATTGGAACCCAAGTTTGGCCTTGTTATAGTCATCTACTTAATCTATTCAAATGCAAGTTGGTCAGTCCCTGAAGAAATAATTTCCACTAGAAAAAGGAGAGAATATAAGAAGGACTTAATCTACTTTAAGACTTCTTCCAGTAAAAGTTTTCCAGAGGTAAATTATTTTTCCATTTCTAGATGAAAATGTCCATCTCCCAAAGCTTTTAATGGGATAAGCATACTGGTAAACTATCAGCCAGCTGATGAGAGTCCCTGAAGAGAAGTTGCCTCCACACTCCCATACACAAACTAGTCCAGAGACTAAATTACTTAACAGAGAAAAGATGAACATATGATCTTTTGGTAAATTCCTCAATGAGAACAGATCTTTTAACGTGTTCATGTGCATCAGTGTGCATACACACATACCACAACCACCACCATGCAAGAAGAGAGAAAAGAGGCCTATAACTCTAGCAACCATACCTAGGCTCATTTCTGCACACAAAGTTAATGTGGTAGTCACCACTGTAGCTCACTAAGCATGTTCTTAATGGGGCCAAAAAGGATGTCACATACTCTCTATTCCCATCTAACACAATACAATCTAAGTACCCTCTTACTTTTTTGTCTTCCTTTCAGTACATCGGCCCAATTCAAGAGAATGTTTGCTTCTGTTAATTGTCTTGGGAACATCTTTTTCAAACTCCTTGTTGTCTTCCTTCTTAGACTGGACAGGTTGATATTGAAAAGCCTACAAAAAAAAAAAGCAGAGAAAAAGGCAGGAAATTATCCAGTGAGTTGTTCTCATAAGAAAGTCCTTAGCACCAGTTGCATTGTCCCTACTCTAGGTGCATCAGAGTCTCCACCCTGCATTTTGCTAGAGTCCTGGGAACAGTCCCTGTCTCACACAGTGGGCCAGTCTTCTGCCAGGTTGGCAGAAAGGGTTAGTTTCTACTTATTTCACCTGATGCTCTAAACACCCATGAGACACTACCCAGCCCTCTGCACCCTCGCTGAGCCTGCTAGAATCTCTCTACATTTCCACTGGATGTACAAAAAGCAACACGAGCCTCCACCTGGTGTCTAGAGCTGGTCCCATGGATACCAGAAGATACATAAGGTACCCAGTGTTGGCCTCCAATTAGCAGGAATCCACACCAGGAGCGTCAGATCCAATGCTTCACACTTTCCTAGGCTGATGCTCTAGTGTGAACAGTTGCTACAAAGGTTCACAGACAGGGGACTCACTGAAGTGACAAATCTCCACACAAACCCAAACTACAAAGGAGGGCAAAGAGAACTGTGACTTGTAAGATTAAAGATTGCAAGCTCCAGAAGAAAACACTCTTCTGGAAACATGTAGGGATTTTTTTTCTCTTCTCTCTACATTTAACCCAATTTTCTTTTTTTCTCCTCTACTGGTATTTTGGGGATATTATTATTATTATCATCATCATTATTATTATTTTACTATGGGTGGAGCATGGAGCTGTATCACTCATTTTCTTGTCCCACCCTTTTAAATATAATTTTATTTTTGTTTGAATAAGTCCTCCCTTTTTTCCATCTCTCTTTTCTCCCTCTCTTTCAACCTGTTTTCTGAGTATTTCTTTTTTGGGGGAGTACTGGGGATCAAACTCAGGACCTTGCACTTGTGAGGCAGGCAGTGGAACCACTGAGCTAAATCACCAGCCCCTTCTGAGTAATTCTTACTTTCTCTTACTCTAATTTAATCTTCATTCCCTATTGTTTATCTGAATATACTTTGTTTTTTCTGTTTCTGTTATCTAACACTACTAATTTTCCTTTACTCCTTAATAGGACATTTCACATTAATCTTACCACCTTCCTCCTGTGTTCCATTGTTTAATTTCTAATAACCTATTTCTTCATGCTTCAATACCCATACCATTTATCCTTAAGAATTTTTAGGTAGTTAAGTATATCTTACTAAGGCTGAATACTGTTCTATTTTGAAAGGAGGTAAAACTGCTCCATTGAGTAGATATTTACTGTATATAAATACCTGGGTTGTCTTAGAGTTTGTTCTATAACAATAGATCTTGTTTTTATGGTTAAAGGTTGTACAGCGTAGGCTCTTAAGAGTTTGTCATTATTGAGTTGGTACTTGATATTCTTTATACTGTTGACTGTAACACTTTAGCCAATTGGACATAGTTATTGCAATCAATTGGTATTCCATGTATGCCAATATCCACATGGTATGGGGGTCATAAACAATACTGCAATCCATTACAAAAGAATTGGGTACTAGGCCAAACAAGCTGCAACCTTTGCTCCCTAGCAAACGAAGGTGGTAGGATTCTGGGAGAGATCCAAAGGCTGATAGTTAAGTAAGCCTAAAGGACATCTCTGAGAAGTTTATGCTGTTATAACAAAAAGCAATTCTCTCTGCAAAATATGGGAATAGAGACCCAATTACTCAAAGTAAATAGTATAAGGAGTAAATAGTATCATTGGACATACAAAGCTAAAAAGACTTCACGAGGAAGCAACATCTTAGTAAAATTCTTCATATAAACCACAAGTTCCCCTCACTCTACTAGACCTCAAACTTCAGTATCCCTGCAAAAAAGGAGAAAAAGAGGGCTACATAGATAGATGGATAGTGATAAGGATATCGATATAGATATCGTAACATAACATAACATAGATACTCATAGGAACATGGGGAAGCAAGGCAACAGAAGATCCCTGAGGTCTCCCAACTCTCCTAAGGTAACAAAGAAAAAGGAAAGTAAATATCAGATAGCAGAACTCTATGAAAAATGTATAAAAGAGATGAAGAAACTAGATGATTTAAAAAAGGAAATGAACCAGAAGTTCACATTAGTATCACTCAATACGCTCACAGTGAATTCAGGGGAGGTAAGTAAAACCTGGACAAGCTAACCAAAACAGTTCAAAATTTGACAGATTCACCAAGGATACAGAATCCTCAAAAATATGTCAGACAATAATAGCTGAAGTAAAAAACTGACAGAGTTCACAACTTGCAGAAATGACCAATGTGAAGACTGCACCCAAAATTAAGGAGAAGATAGTGAATTATGCTGACGTACTCAAAGAAACCACAAAGAGAATCAGAAAAAAAGAGATTATCCAGAAGCTACTAGATGACAATCAAAAGACTAAGTGGAGTTAGGGAAAAGCTAGAAGATTACACAGATGGATTTGCTAACATGTTTTACAGAAATTATAGAAGAAAAGTTCCCAAATATGAAAAAGGAGTTTAAAATACAAGTGACACTTATAAAACACCAAACAAATATGATGAAAAAAAGCTCACCAAGACATATCCTTACTAAAATATCAGATATCCAGAAGAAAAAAACAAAATTTTAAACACAGTAAGAGCAAAATTTAAAAAATCACATATAAAGGTAAACCAATTAGAATTATAGGAGACTCAACACAAAACTTAAAGGCCAGAAGAGCTTGGAGTGAAGTATTTCAAGCCCCAAGGGCAAATAATTTCCAACCAAGATTAATTTATCCAGCAAAGCAATCCTTCAAAACAGATTGGATGAGATATTTCCTCATAAACAAGGTATTCCAATAAACAAGGTATTTCCATGAAAAAGACCAACTCAAAAGATATATGAGTGCTAACCATCACTGCACAAAATACTTAAGAGGATTCTTGATGGAAACAACTAAACCAACAGCTAAAAACCCACAGCAAATAAAAACTCCAAGTAAGATCAATGGATAAACAACAACAAAAAAAAAGTCCAGAAAAGAAAAATAAATGAGTCACCAACAGAAAAAGAAGGTAATCTTAGTAAATAATCAATATACCTCAGTAATATATCTCAAAGTTAATGGCTTCAACGCTCCAATTGAAAGACACAGATTGACAGACTGGAACAAAAACCAGAATCCAACAATCTATTGCATGCAAGAAATTAATCTAATCCAAAAATATATTCATAGATTAAAAATTAAGGGTTAGAAAACAATAATTGATGTTCCAGGATGCTGAAAAAGCATGAGTAGCAATTTTGAACTCAGATATGGTAAACTTCAAGCTAAAACAGGCTAAAAGAAACAAAGAAGATCACTAGATACAAAAATCCAACAAGAAGAGATAATACTCGGGGTATGGGGAAAAAATGAGAACCAAGATCTGTCACATAAAGGTACACTGATGAATGTGACTGTACTATATACATAAAATGTACCAATAAACTCAATGAGAGAAAAAAGAAGAGATAATACTGATAAATATTTATGCACCAAATACTGCACCTATCTTCATAAAACAAAAACTGCTAAAAATGATCAAATCATAAATATATATGCACCAAACACTAGTGCACCTAACTATATAAATCAAATACTAACAGACATGAAAAAGCAAATCAGCACTAATACAATAGTAGTGGTGAACCTAAATACTGCACTGTCACAAATAGATCAACTAGACAAAAAATGAACAACAGAACACTAGGGCTCAATCAAAATCTTGAAACAATGAACTTAACAGATGTTTAGAGTGTTCCACTCCACAAAATCAGAATACACATTCTTTTCAGCTGCACATGGGTCATTCTCCAAAAAAGACCACATGCTCATTCATAGAACATGTTTAAGTAAATTCAAAGGAACTGAAATTATCCACTATACATTATCAGATGATAGTGCAATAAAACTGGAGATCAATAGAAAAAGAAACCATAAACACATGGAAATTGAACAAAAAACTTCTGAAAAACCAATAGGTCACAAGGTAAATTTAAGGAAAAATCAGACAGTTTGTACAATTAAATGGCAATGCCAGTACAACATATTGGAATCTATGGGACACAATGAAAGCAGTTTTAAGAGGGAAATTCATAGCTGTGAATACTCATATTAGGTAAACACAGCAAACTCAATTGTACAACCTAATTCTGAGCATCAAGCTGCTATTAAGAAAAAGAGCAAGACAACCCAAAGCTCATACAAGGGAGGAAATTACAAAGATCAAAGAAGAAATCAATTTTCTTCAGAGACTAAGAGAACAATAAAAAAATCAATGAAGCAAAGAGTTAGTTCTTCAAAAGAACAAGCAAATTTGAAAAACCTGTACCCAAGCTCATAAAAAAAGAAAGAAAAGGCCTAAATCCATGCAATTAGGAATGAAAATGGTGAAATTACAATGAACCCAGCAGAAATCCAGTGGATCATCAACACCTACTTTAAGAATCTATAGGCCAATAAGATGGAAAATACAGAAGAAATGGACAGATTCCTAAATACGCATGAATTACCAAAGGTGAATAAAGATGACCTAAAAATTCTAAATGACCTGATATCAATCAATGAAACTGAAAATGTAATTAAAAACATACAAACTAAGAAAAGCCTGGACCCTGATGGCTTCACTGATGAATTATACAAGACATTTAGAGAGCAACTATTATGACTACTGTTGAAACTCTTCAATGAAATTGAAAGGGAAGCAGTACTCTCAAATTCATTCCTAGAAGCAAGCATCACCCTGATCCCCAAAGCAGACAAAGACCCAACCCAAAAAGAGAACTATAGGACAATTTCACTAATGAACACAAATGAAAAATCCTTTTTAAGATACTGCCAAATAGAATGAAGATCATCGAGAAGATCAAACACCCTGATCGAGTCAGATTCATCCAAGAGATGGAGAAATGGTTTGATATATGCAAATCAATAAATGCAATACACTATATTAAGAAGAAAGGACAAAAACCATGTGATCATCTCAATGGATGCAGAAAAAGCATTCAACAAAATCCAACATGCATTCATGATAAAAACCCTACAAAAATTTGGATAGACAGTCTCTACCTCAATATGATAAAAGCCATCTATGAAAAGCCAACAGCCAATATCATACTAAATGTTCAAAACCTGAAATCCTTCACACTAAAATCAAGAACAAGACAGGGATGTTCACTATCACCACACTATATGTTCAATATAGTTTTGGAGACATTAGCCACAGCAATTAGACGAGAGAAAGAAAGATAGGAAATGGAGAAGTCAAATTATTATTTGCAGGTGATGTGATACTCTATATAGAAGACCCCAAGAAATCCATCAAAAGTCTGCTAGACTTATTAATCAAAATCAGTAAAGTAGCTGGATACAAGGACAACACACAAAAATCAATAGCTTTCCTGTTTACAAACAACAGACTCACTGAGAAAGAAAAGGGACAATTTGTTTCACAATAGCATCCAAAAATTTGAAATACCTAGGAATCAACCTAACAAAAGAAATCACTTCTCTGAAAACTATAACACTCTGAAAAAGGAGATTGAAGAGGATATCAGAAAATAGAACAACATCCCTTTCTCATGGGTAGGAAGAATCAACATAGTGAAAATGGCCATACTACCAAAACTGCTATATTAATTCAGTGCAATCACAATTGAAATTCCAGCAGCATACTTCATAAACCTTGAGAAAACAATCCAAAAATTCATTTGGAACCAGAAAGAGACCTAAAAGAGAAAAAGCAATTCTAGGCAATAAAGACAAGGTAGGGGGTATCACAGTCCCTCACTTGAAACTATACTACAAAGATACTGTGATAAACACAGCATGGTACCAATACAGAAACAGACCTGAGGACCAGTGGAATGGATTAGAAGATGCAGAAACAACTCCACACACACTCAGCCACCTCATCTTCATCAAAGGAGCCAGATACCCTCATTAAAGGAAAGATAGATTCTTTAATAAATGGTGCTGGAAAAACTGGGATTCAGCTTGCCAAGATTAAAACTAGACCTGTATCTCTCACCATACACTAAACTAAAATCAAAGTGGATTAAAACAAACACTAAACTGACTAGAAGAGAGGTTAATTGAAACTCTTGAAGACACTGTTGTAGGAAAAGATTTTATGAACAAAACCTCAGTTTCCCATGAACTAGTACAAACAATCAACAAGTGGGATCTCTTATTAAAAAGTTTCTGCATGGATACACAAACCACAAAAGTGAAGAGACAACCCACAATGTGGGAAAAAATTTTCACCAGCCATTCCTCACACAAAGGTCTACTATCTAGAATATATAAAGAACTTAAATAAATCAGACCTCCAAAATTTAAAGACCCAATCCAAAAAATGGGCATTTGAAATGAACAGACATTTCTCAAAGAAGTAGAAACAGCAAATAAGCATGAAAAAATGTTCAACATTACTGTTCATTCAAGAGATGCAGATAAAAACAATACCGATATTCCACCCACCCCAGAAAGAATGGCTGCTATCATGAAATCAACCAATAACAAATGCTGGTGGGCTGGGTGAAAAGAGGAACCCTGCTCCACTGCTGGTTTGAGTGTAGACTGGTGCAACCACTGTGGAAATCAGTATGGAGATACCTCAAAATACTAGGATTGGATGTCCCGTTTGACCCATCTATTCCCCTGCTGGGTATCTTCCCCAAAGAATTAAAAGAATCATACCACCATGGCATATGTGCACCCATGTTCATAGCAGCAAAATTTGTAATAGCTAAAACTTGGAAGCAGCCCAATTGCCCATCAACTGGGGACTGGATAAAGAAAATGTTTTGTTGTTTTTTTTTTAATAAAGTGGCACACTACACAGCCACAAAAATGAGAAATTCGAGACATTTATACCTAAATGGATGCACATGGAGGCAATACTCTTAAGTGAAATACATGGGACGCACATGTGTAAATACTGAATACTTTCTCTAGTGTGAGAAACTGAAAGTGTAAAGGACTAAAATATATAATAGATAATGTGAAATAGGAAGAAAAGGGGCAAAGGGAAAGGGGCAGTGGGATGGGTAGGAGAAAGGAAAGAAGGGAATGGAATTAATATGAAAAAATGGAAACAAAGTTTTTGTAGATAGGGAGGGATGGAGGGTAATGGTGAAAAAATAAGAACCAAGATGGATTATGTAAAGGTGCAAATTTCCAATGATGAATGTCATTATATTGTATACCTTAAATGTATTAATAAAAGGAATTTAAAAACACTAATAAATCAGTGCAATCTGGGCATGGTGGTGCACACCTGTAATCCCAGCACTCAGGAGGCTGAGGCAGGAGGATCGCTGTGAGTTCGAGAGCAGCCTGGTCTACACAGTGAGTTCCAGGTCAGTCTCAACTACATAGTGAGATCCTGTCTCAAAAATAAAAAAAAAAATCAATGCAGGTGATCTTAACATCCCACTTTCACAAAGAGATAAATCTCCCTTAAACATATGGGAGTAATAAGCATCTTCAGTGTATTCCACCCCTCTACAACAGAGTGTACATTGTTTTCTGCAATCCATGGTACTTCTTTCAAATAGATCACATACTAGTCCACAAAACTAGATTAAGTAAATATAAAAGAATTGAAATTACCTAATGCATACTATCAGACCACTGTGCAATGAAAATAGAAATCAATGACAAAAAAAAGTCACAGAAAATGTAGATGCTCCTGAAAAATTAACAGCATACTCCTAAAGAATCAGTGGGTTCAAGTACCCAAGTTTGATCTCTGGCACCAAAAAAAAAAAAAAAAAAAAAAAAAAAAAGAAGGAACCAATGGGTCATAGAACAAATCATCCAAGAATAAATTCAAAATCTCTAGAACTTAATGACAATTACTATACAATTCACCAAAACCTCGGGGACACTGTGAAAGCAGTTCTAAGAGGAAAGTTCATTGCAATTATTAAGAAAATGGAGCAAGCTCAAATAAATAACCTTATAGGAAATCTTATGAGAAACAACAATAATCCAGGTCCAAACTGAAATTAAAGAAGAAAATTGTAAAGATGAGAGGGGAAATCAATGAAATTGAGACCAAAAAACAGCTCAAAAATATCAACAAATTGAAGAGCTATTTCTTTGAAATATTAATAAAATAGGTAAGCCCTTAGCGAGACTTAACAAGAGAATGGAAAAAAAGACATCAATGCAATTAGAAACGAAGTAGGTAAAATTACAACATTGTTGAAATCCACAAGATAGTAACTACTTTGTAAAGTTGTATTCCAACAAATTAAAAAATTTTAAAGAAATGGATATTCCTAAACTCATACAAAATAACAAAGCTAACTCAAAAGGACATCAATATGGTTAATAACCTAATAACAAGCAATGATGTTGACACAATAATAAAGAGTCTAGCAACTAAAAGAAGCTCAGGACCTGATGAATTCACTAATGAATTCTACAAAACCTTTAAGGATGTTACTATCAACAATACTCCCCAAGCACTTCAAAGAAATTAAAAGGATGGAATGTTACCAAATTCATTTATGGGAGCCAGTATCACCCTGATCCCAAAATCAGATGAAGCCCCAGCTGAAAAGAAAACAAAACAAAAACTATAGGCCAATCTCCTTAATAAATATAGATGCAAAAATACTCAACAAGATATTAACAAATAGAGTGCAGCACATTATCAAAAAGATCATATATCACAATCAAGTAGGTTTCATCCCAGAGATGCTGCAAGGATGATTCCACATATGCAAGTCAATAAATATAATACATCTCATAAACAGAAGCAAGGTAAAAAATCACATGACCATATCAATAGATTCATAAAAGGCTTTCAACAAAATCTCATCCCTTCATGATAAAAATCCTGAAGAAAACAAGTGCAAAAAAACTATACCTGAATTTGATGAAAGATATATATGACAAACTAATAACCAGCAGCACACTAAATGGGAAAAACAAAAAGCATTTCACCTAAAATCTAAAACAAGAGAAGGATACTCACTATCACAAGTCCAACTCAACACAATATTTGAAATATTAGCCAAGCCAGGTGTGGTGGCACATTGCCTGTAATCCCAGCATTCAAGAGGCTGAGACAGGAGGATCACCATGAGTTCGAGGCCTACCTGGGCTACAAAATGAGTTCAATGTTAGCCTGAACTACATAGCGAGATGCTACCTCAAAAAAACAAAAACAAATAAACAAACAAAATCAGCCAGAGCAATCAGGCAAGAGAAAGGAATAAAAGGGGTACAGGTAGGAAAGGAAGAACTCTAATTATCATTATTTGCAGATGACATGATACTCTACATAGGAGACCCAAGAAAACTCCATTAAAAAACTTAAAATTAATAACCAACTTCAGCAACATAGTCAGATACAAGATTAACAAGCAGAAATCATTAGCATTTGTGTACACCAATAATGAATAGGATGAGAAGAAAGTTATGAAAACAATACCCTTCACAGTAGCCTCAAGAAAAATCAAATACCTAGAAATTAACCCCACCAAGAAAGTGAAAGATCTCTGCAAAGAAAACTACAGTGCTCAGAAAAAGGAGATTGAATAGGACTTCGGAAAATGGAAAGATGCTCCCTGCACCTGAATAGGCAGAATCAATATTGTCAAAATGATCCTATTCCTGCAACTGATATACAGATTCAATGCAGTCCCAATCAAAATATTAACAGCATACGTTACAGAATGACAAAAAACAACCCTAAAATTCATATGAAGCCAGAAGAGGTCCAGAATAGCAAAAGCAATTCTGGGCAACAAGAATAAAACAGGAGGCCTTACAATATCAGATTTGAAGCTATACTGCAAAGCAATAGTGACAAAAACAGCATGGTAAGCCAGGTGTGGTGGTGCACACCTGTAACCCCAGCACTCGGGAGGCTGAGGCAGAAGGGTCTCTGTGAGTTCAAGACCAGCCTGGGCTACCTAGTGAGTTCCAGGTCAGTCTCAACTACATAGTGAGACCTGTCTCAAAAAAACAAAAAACAAACAAACAAACAGCATGGTATTAGAACAAAAACAGATACCTGGATCAGTGGAACAGAACAGAAGATACAGAAACCTCCCCAGAAACATTCAGCTATTTGACCTTTGACAAAAGGGTCCAAAGCATATGTTGGAGGAAAGAGCCTATTCAACAAGTGGTGCTTGGAAAACTCATTAATTGTATGAAGATTGAAACTGGACCCTTATCGCTGACCATACACTAAATTTCTATAAAATGGAATATTACTCAGCCATAAAGAATGAGAAAATAGATTCATTCATAGGAAAATGGACACATATTGAAGATATACTCCTAAGTGAAATAAATAAGTCACACATGTGTAAATACCAAATAGTTTCTCTAGTGTGAATAATCTGCAATAATACAGAAGATCCTAATAAGATTACTGACATTTAGAAATGGGAAGAAAGGAGCTAAAGGTGTAGGGAAGGTGAGATGGGTAGGGGAAGGGTAATAAGGGAAAAGAAAAAAATGTGAGATAATGAAAAGATGGAAATAAAGTGTTTGTAGATGGGGAGGGGAGGAGGGGGTGAAGGGAGGGTAGGGGTAAGGGGAATAAATGAGAATCAAGACTTGTCATGTAGAGGTACAAGATCCCAACAATGAATGTAACTGTACTGTATCCCTAAAATGTACCAATAAACTCAATTAAAGCTGAAAAAAATAGATGAAAGATCTAAACATTAAAACAGAAACACTAAACCTTATAAATAGATAAAATAAGCAAAACACTTGAAGACATAGATGTAGGAAAGGATTTTCTAAACAGAACCTCAATTGCACAAGAGATAACAGCAAGAATCAACAAATGGGATTATATCAGACTAAAAATCTCCAGAGCAAAAGAATCAGTTAGCAGAGTAAAGAGACAATCTACAGAATGGGAAAAAAATTTTGCCAGCTGCTCCTCAGACAAAGGACCATTACCTAGAAAATATCAAGAACTCAAAATTATTAGACCACCTAAAATTAAAGACCCAGTGACAAAATGGACAAGTGAAACAGACACTTGACAGAGGAAGAACTATAATGGCCAACAAATACATAAAAAGTAAAATAAAATAAAAATGGGCATGGTGGTGCACATCTGTAATCCCAATACTCAGGAGGCAGAGGCAGGAGAATTGCTGAGAGTCAAGGTCAGCTTGGACTGCACATTGAGTTCAAGGATAGCCTGAATTACATAGCAAGACCCTGTCTCAAAAAATAAACCAAACATATATTAAAAAAATAGAAGAAAAGTAAAAACCACGACATATTATGTAAAGGCGCTAGATCCCAATGATGAATGTAACTGTATTATTTGCTTTAAATGTACCAATAAACTTAATGGAAAAAAACTGAAAAAAAATAAATTAAAAAAATTTTAAAGTAATTTCCTCTTTTTATTCTCTGTCACTCAGAGGAAATGAGTTTAGCAAAGTTTAGGTGACTAAAAGGAACCATTATATAAATCAAGATTGTTTCTTTTTAAAATGTACATGTGTGTGTTCATATGTGAAGATTTCATGTCTCTCTATATATATGTATACACACACACACACATAAATGAAAAAAATATTCAACATCTCTGGCCATTAGAGTGATATAAATTAAAACAATGCTAAGTTTACATCTTACTCCAAAAAGTATGGAAATATCAAAAAATCAAAAAATAACAAATACTGGCATGGCCGTGGTGAAAAAGGAACCTTCTTGCATTGTTGATGGGACTGTAAACTAGTACAACCATTGTGCAAATCAGTGTGGAGATTTCTCAAAGAACAAAAATTACAAATTCCATATGATCCAGTTAACCCTTCTAGGTATCTTCCCCAAAGAGCTTAAGACATCATAGTACAGTGATACATGCACACCAGTGTTTATAGCAGCACAATGATAGATAAATCTAGGAAGTAACTGTATACCCATCAACAAATGATTGGATAAAGAAAATGTGGTATCTATATATAATGGAATACTACTTGGCTATAAAGAAGGGCAAATTTGAGCCATTTGAAGGAAAATAGATACACCTGGAAAATATAATGTTGAGTGAAATAAATCAGACACATGAACATTAATACTATATGGTATAACTCATTTGAGTAAGTCAAAGTACAAATTTAAGAGAAAAATAAAAGGAGGAGAGAGTGAGACAAGGGGATGGATCTCTTGCACATGGGAAGGAGTGCAGGGGACCAAGGAAGAGGGGTAAGGGGGAGAAGATGGGGAAATAGGGTGAAGATATGCCATGAACAAGGTCCTAATAACCTCAATGCCACATAAGGACACAGGTAGACAGTACCATTTATGAGGAATGGCCCCTTATAAGATAGCAAATCCACTGGCACCTTGATTTTGGATTTCTCAGCCTTCAAAAGTGCAAGCAATAAAATTATGTTGTTTTTAAGATACTTGGTCTGAAGTATTATGTTATAGGAGCCTAAATGGAGAAAGACAACTTGCACAGTTCCACAGCACTCCTATCACAGACACTGGGGGGCTAAGCAAAGTTACATTAAGATAAACCACATCTTTTCATTTCCTGATGTATGTGGACACCTTATGTCAACCAACTTTCTAGATCCATAGTTAACTAAGCCAAGAAATGAACCTAACATCACATATGGTTGTATGAGGGGGCTCTTTCCACAAATTGAGAGTAAATCTGAAATCATGCAGAAAGCTAACCTATGTGCTATAATCAGCACGGAGGACAGACTACATTTCGGAAAGATAGCACACAGCATCTAAAGAGCAGGGATTCAAAAAGATAACTACCAATGCTTATCCAATCCTGACAATGGGGTAAAACATTACCTTGTAGGTACAAGTATTTTGGAAGACAAATACTCTATTTTAGATGGCAAGGATAACTCATCAGGCTTCTTTGTAGCCTAGGTGAGAAAAAACTTTAAAACCAACATTGGAAAAGTCCTCATCTGTAAAGTAGAGATGAGTAGAACTCCTATATAGACTTAGACGAGGATTGAGTTAACATAGGAAAAGTGCTTACACTAGAGCCTGGCATACAGTAAGCACTCAGTAGCCATCAGTCATTACTATTTTGTTAGACTACTACCTCTGGCATAACTCTATGCTCAATTAGCAACATTGTATTCTGATTTTTGCTAGTACCTTTATAATACCAGAGGGCAGATAACTTGGACATGAACTCAAGAATTCCAGTTAAATTGAGATTCTAGATTTCCATAGTTAAAGACCAGATCTTTGAACTGTGGCTTTCAATGGATCTGTATATTCAGGAGGTATTTTGGGTTGTCACTATGACTGGACTAATGCTGTAATTTAATGCCTGGGTGACATAGATGTCAAATGAGGTCAGTCCTACACAAGAGAAAAATTGTCCAGCCCAAAATGTCCATAATGCTTGAATTGATAAGCACTGCCCTAGACTAATATGATTCCACAAATGTAGTTACCTCCAAATCCTAGGTGGCCAGCGGGGCCACTGCTGGACTTTACCTAAATACAGGACAATATCCCACTGTTCTCATAGTTATATGCAATTTTATACCTATTAATCACACTATCTACTGTTCCTGAGAACTCTACCAATTAATGTAAATTGTATGTGTTACAGAAGAGGCCCTGTAGTTTCTGAAATTGGGTCATTGATTCTAAACAAAATCTTCTCTCAACACCCCAGGGAGGGTCAGGGGTCTGGCAAACTGAAGAGCTTCTTCAAGGAAGAGACTATGTAAGCTTCGTGCAAAATCATAGCAAAGAACTGAACTAGCATACTCACATTTGTGAGATCTTCAAAAGCTGATCTCTTTTTGAACGTCCCCTGAGGTGAGGATGGAGATATTTTCACTTGGTAATTCTCTCCCATCTGAAAAAGTAAAAGAAGTAAATGGGAGGAAAAAATGGAAATAAAGCATTTGTACATAAGGAGGACAAGGGGCCTGCTGCGGGGGGTGGGATAAAATAAAATTTAGTTTTTTTAAAAAAGTAAATGGGTATATCTAATAGTGAACAGTCCACTTTCAGGAACTTTGGGTCATCTTCAGTGGTTGGGAAAACTGAGAATACATATAGCAGATCCCATAAACTACAATTAAAAGATATTCTGGCACTCAGAGCTTCACTGATGATGGAAACAAGACTGTGAAGATATAAGATTACCTTCAGTGTAACTTTCAGAATGATTGCTACAGGTTGAGGAGGCTAATTCTCCCTCTAATTCTTCTCATATTTATGGTTATTTATCATATTATCCAAAGTTAACTACCATGACTCCTAGTCATTCCTTTAATATGGGTACTTTCAGGTAAATCTGCTCAATAATTTAAGAAATATTTAAGCAGGACTTATGTTAAAGTAGCAGATTTTAAACAAATGAAAAATAATAGTACACATTCCTAGATATTAGTCCAGAACTAGCTCTTTACTAATTGTTGCCTTTGGACAAGCTATTTAGTCTTGAGCCCCAATTTTCTTATCAGTAAAAATGGAATGTTAACTACTTTACATAGAATTAAGAATTAAAAAGAGAATATATTTTTTAAAAGTCTAGCAGGGAATAGTGAAACATACCTATAATCTCAGTTGTTGGGAGGCTGAAGCAGGAGGATTACAATGAGTTCAAGGCCAGCCTTGGCTACATCGTGTGTTCAAGGCCAGCCTGAACTACATAGTGAGAACCTGTACAAAAGAAGTCTATACGAACTATAAATGAACAGAAATAGTATTTGTAGTCTGATGTGACTATAAATCTCACATGGAAATTTTTGTATTTTAAAAAAATGTTTGGCACTCCAAATTACTCTAATTGCTAATGGACATGAAAGAGGGAAGGAGAGAGAAGTGAATATTCTACAGCCGAGGGGGTTTTCTTTCTACCTATTGTTTATCTACGCATGACTTATCCCACTCCCAAAGGAATAAGATCATCTCTACGAGGTTAGAAGTTATCACACTGTTAGGCTCTTCTATCCTTAACAGCTTTTATTTGGTGAAAGTCTACTAATTCTCAGACCTCCCTTATAAAATCCTGAGAACAAATCCTGCCTTACATATATTGAGAGTTCTTACTACTGAAGCAGGACACTGGGACCTGACCATCCATTGACGGTTAGTACAATAAGTTACTGGAAATTTAGAAAATTGGATTCACAATACAACAGCCAATTCCAGAAATCCTGAAGATCTGAAAAGAATTACTTCTGTGTTAACTGGCTAAGAAGTAGGTAAATGTTAGTCTTTTACTTTGATCATGATAAATAATCCTAAGAGAAATAAAACATTTTCTCACAAAAATAAAATATTTTCTCACAAACTGCCTAAAAATAAACTTGTCCAATTCCCACTTAATATTACTGGCAGAGATAATTGGCCCAATATACAATTTATTTTGTTTTTTGGGGTTTTTCTTTGTTTGTTTGTTTGTTGTTTTTTTGAGACAGGGTCTCACTATAGTTGAGACTGCCCTGGAACTCACTATGTATCCCAGGCTGGTTTTGAACTCACAGTGATCCTCCTGCCTCAGCCTCCCGAGTGCTGGGATTACAGGCGTGCACCACCACACTCAGCTGGCCCACTATACAATTAATGGTGGAAACTGAATATATAAAATTAAAATTTATGAAATGTGCTCCAAAAAGTTGGGTTCGGAAAAATAAATGCCACAAAAGAAAACAATGGAGGAACTCCAATCAGAAAATTTTATATGGAAAAAAACTTGATCATTGTATCAAATTTTTCCTCATAATTTACATGGGGAAAATATCTGAGCCTTCCATGAAAATAATTTTAGTAAAAACAAAAGAGAAAATGACTAGAAAATATTTCTCTGCATAAGAAAAAAATCCACCTAAAAAAACTAAATTGGCCTAGTGGTGTGTGGTCTCTGAAGCATTTTCTTGATAATTTATCACTATTAATGTAATTAAAATTAAAATATATATGGCAGCTGGGCATAGTGCTGCACACCTGTAATCCCACCATTTGGGAGGCTGAGGCAGGAGAATCACTGCAAGTATGAGGCCAGTCTGGACTGCATAGTGAGTTCAAGGCCAGCCTGAACTACAAAGTGAGACTGTTTCCAAAAAAAGTATAACAATGAACTTGGAATATACAAGGGTCAGAATGACAATGTCAAACTATCCGCAACATCAAAACAGCACAGTCAAAATGTACTCATATTTTTCAAATCTAGTACAGCTTGAGTATTATTTATTTGAAATATGTGGGGCTAGAAGTGTTTTGCATTTCAGATTTTTTTCAGATTTTCAGGTATTTGCATATACATAACAAGATATCTTGGGGAATAAGACCCAAGTTTAAATACTAAATTCATTTATTATTTCATATACACTTTACACAATTGGCTTGGGGGTAATTTTAGGCATCTATATTTTTACTGTGACGTCACTTCTCGGCCTTTTGGCTAAGATCAAGTGTATTTTTACCATGACTCTGTCATAGGAGATCAGGCATGGAATTTTCCATTTGAGATTTTCAAACCCTTATCTGTAAAAACCATGATAATGTATTTACTGATACAATCTTCATATTTGCCCCAAGATGCACAGCCTCCTGGTAAGATGCTTGCTGCTTCTCAGAGAAAGTAAGAGTACAAATATGACCATTAATGAGAACTGGATATTGTTTGCTTTTTAAAGTTGTGGAGGATGGCCTTCATTTGAGTCATGTATGTACAGAAGAGTTCACACTTTCTTTCCAAATTTTAACTTACTTATATTTTCCAACTACAAAGGCTGCCACCTCTTCACAATTTCTCAGATGAATCCAGGCATACTGGTATTCTAAAATATGCCAGGATCCTATGATGAATGTAATCATTAGATTTATCAAAACTGTACCAATAAAATTAATTAAAAATAAATAAAATATGCAAGGTGAGGAAAGGTCATAAGCCAAAGTTCAGAGACTCCATGAGACACTACTGGGAAAGACAGGTTGCTCTAACCTCCTTGGATTGGCCACGATCACTGGGCACAGTTTTGCTGGACTGAAATTTCTTAGTCTCAGCCTTGAAGTTTTGGTGTGGGAGCGGCATCTCTTACAGATTCAGCAGTGTTTTGTCCAAGGCAGGGCTGCAATCAGAAAAGGACTCTTTAAAACACAATTCACCAAAAACATCACAGAATTCTCTGGAAACTTTTGAGAAACCTCAATTTCTCTATAACATCCCTTGGAGAAAATATACTTTGAGGTTGGGTAGATGTGGGTTCAAATCCTGGTTCTGTCACAATTAACCATGGGAAAGTATCTTAAACTCCTTGGACTTCAGCTATATCATCCGTAAAATATAAATAAGTATATCTAGTTCTACAGTTAAATGAGATACTCTACGTATCTCATATGTGCCTGCCGTTCTTTATAGGCACTGGGACTGTGGCTTAGCACCTAATTTAGGGTTAGGAAAACTAGTACATGTTAACATGACAATTTTATATTGAAAACAATCAAGTATACAGTGACTCCTATAGTATAGAGGTAGTTTTCTTTAAAAAGGCATAGGGTTCTAGCCACAGCAATTATAATGCTACACAGAAGAGAATGACTGCATACACATGTAGGCATGGTAAGCCAGACATTAATCAAAGGCTGTGTTTAGTCAGAAGAAACTATAATCCAATTCAAAAGAAAATAGTACAAGGATATAAATTATTGAAAATTATTTGTTATAAGAATTTAATGTACAGGGGAATGGGAAAAAATAAGAACCAAGCTACATCATGTAAAGGTACAAGGTCCCAATGATCAATGTAACTGTACTGTATATCTAAAATGTACCAATAAACTCAATGAGAAAAAAAAGAATTTAATGCTCATTACATCCCTTAGAAGAATCCTTTGTCCATCTCAGTATGGGACCCTGTCTTATATTCCTGAAGATTCTTTTAGTGAGTCCTCAATAGTTAGAATATACATATGTATCTTACAAGCAAATACTTCGTTATTATAAGTAATCATTGGATAAACAAGAGTTACTTTACTCCCAGATACAAGGGGTCCTTCCAAACCCATCTACATTCAATTTTCAAATCCATATGACAAAGAACAGGCTTCCTTAATAAGACCCTCAAGGCAACGCAACAAACTTACCTCTATGTAAGGGATGCTTTAGACAAGAGACACAAACATACATAAAGCATGGCTCTTATTCTACAAATATTTATATGCACAATTATAAAGTTAATATAATAACATGACAAATGAAGCTGGCATGGTGGTGCACGCCTATAACCCCAGAACAGTGGGAGGCTGAGGCAGGAAGAGCTGAGGTAGGAGGATCAAATTCAAGCCCAGCCTGAATAACTTAATGAGCTGTTGTCTCAAAAATTAAAAGAAGGGTGGGGGCTGGAGATTTAGCTCAGTGCAAAGGTTCTAGATTCAATCTCTTAACCACCACCACACCCCCCCACACACACATACAGACAATGACAAATGGTTTAATAGAGGGAGATACTTGTTATGAACTGGATGTTTGTGTCCCTTGAAAAATTAATGTTGACATTCTAACCCCCAAGAAGATGGTATTAGCAGATGGGGACTCTGGGAAGTGGTAACAACAGAGCCCTCAAAAATGAGATTAGTGCTTTCTAAGAGACCCCAAAGAACTCTCTTGCTCCTTTCTGGCATATGGAGATACAAGAAGATGGTCATCTATGACCCAAAAAGCAGATCCTCACCTGACACCAAATCTGCCAGCACCTTGGTCTTATACATTCCAAACTCAAAAACTGCAAGAAATAAATGTTTACTGTTTAAGCCATCCAGGCTATGGCACTTTGTTATAGCAACTCAAGCTAAAACAGTACTACAGATAGATAATGGAAAGTCAGAAGTAGAAGAAGGCATACTAGAGGAGGTAACATTTGATCTGGACTTAAATGACAGAGAAGTTCTGAGTAGACTGGGAAGCTTCCAGACAAAAGCCCGAGCCCAGACAGAGATGTGAACAAGCAGAATTCAGGGACAATACAGTTGTTTCAAGTGTGGAGCACAAAAAATATATTAAAAATATATTGAAATGCTAGGTTGGGGCCAGGATGGTTAGAAAGGGAAGCAGAGAAAACTGGCTTGAGGGGAAGGCTTAAGAAAGAAAAAAGCTGATTTGGGTTTTGCTTTAGATGGAGAAGTATTAAACACTTTGTAGATCAAGGGAGGCCTGTGCAAGTACATGCCTTCACATTTATTACTTCAGTTAAATCTCATAACAACACCATGAAGGTAATCAGGACAGGTGCAATGCTCTCTTCTGGTTGCAGATGAGATAAACTACTATACAACACAGATCACCCAGCTCTTTCCAAAACACCTGTTTCTCAGACCACACTCAAAAAACAGTCCATAAAAGTGAAAAGCTGTAGGGTGAGGAAGTAGAATGGGCATCAGTTTTAGAGTCTGTGCAACCAGTTTCTAAAGCAGCTAACTTAGCATTTCTTCGCCTTGGTTTTCTCATTTTGCCAAACAAGTGCAACACATGTAAAGATGAGTCATGTGACTCAGATATAAATATATACATGCAAAGCACACATGGTAGACACTCAATAAATGACATATTACTGTCCTTCCCTTTCCTCAGATGAAAACCTATTTTCCATCTCATCCTTCAAAACTCAGGCAAACAGGAATAAAGCTAAATTGGGTGCACCTACTCTTGACTACTGTTTGAAAACTATTTACACCTATTATTCATATCATGTACAATTTCTTTAAGGATGACCAAAGACATGCTCTGACACCTTTACCTTTCAAAGGGAAAGCAGAAATCTGGAATCAATGTGTTAGAAAACTCTCAGCTGATGATATCACAGATGAATTAAACTTCAAAGAAAATAAAGGTATTCAGATGATGGACATAAAGCACACTCACATTTCTAAACACTAAACACTCGCTTTTGGAAGGACACACACTGACTTAGGTAAATTAATTTCTCTGCTACTGGGAGTAGAGGAAGAGAGATAAACTGACACCACCACCAAACATTCATAAAGGGTCACTCAGACGTCTACCCTGAGTCTTACTTGGACAAGAAAATTAGAATCCTTTCCCTTTTCAGACTTTCCATCTCCCCTATGCATGTACTGATAATTACTGAAGACTCTACTGGGCATCCGAGGGCTGGTGCTGTAACCCACACAGGGCAGCAGAACTAAGCTGATCAAAATAATCCACATGGGGAGTGGCAACTTCATTTTATATATAAAGGCAAGTTAAATATGGAAAAGCACTGGAGAAAGAATGTAGCGTTGTGTTAAGGAAAGCAACACCAGGAGTAAAACTGGGCAATCTGGGTTTCAGTTTCCCCACTTAATAAAATGAGGCAATAGGCCCAGCTTTTCCTCCAGATTAAAAAAAAGTGGTCAACATAAATGCAAAATTAGCATCACCTGGGAGCTCATTAACACTCTAAAATCTCAGACCCCAGGCTAGGCCTATCAAATCCTAATCTGCACTTTAAGGGGCAACACTCTAGGGTTCCTTGGACCTCTGAACTAGGATTCTAAGTGGACTTCGGCAGAAGGTTGTGTGAAAGCCAGAGCGGGGTAGAAGTAAGCCAATGGAGATTAAAAAAAAAAAAAGATAACAAAGGAGATGACAGGCTTCCATCCTTCCTTCATGGCCTTCAACCTGTAGTTCAGAAGATCCTTCAAGTAACATTCTCTGACTTAAAAATGTATCTGACCCCACTACACTTGGAAATGAAATCGGTCTTGCAACCCCTTCACTTGTGAAAGACTGTAGAACACTGTGATTCAGGCACGGGGACTGGCCATTTCATCTAAAAGCTGAGACCTGATCTCCTTTGCTTTGCTATCTCAACCCCTATACATTCCCTGCCTAACCTCGTACAGGTTTCACTTGGTAGACTGCTGACTGACCAGGGAAGGAGACAAAGGTTGTAAAGGGGCGGGGG
>NW_022900951.1:43839302-43841386 GCF_012274545.1 Fukomys damarensis | reverse complement strand
GCCCACCGACACACCGGCAGGCAACAGAGTCAGACACTCGAGCTGGTAGTACAACCCAAAGGCGCCTACCTCAAACCGAGATTGAGGATAGAACAGGCAACACCAAGACGCAACCCTAGACCAGGACAAACAAGGGAAATACACAGAGATCCCTGCCGTAGCGACCCGACTCCTTCTCAACCTGATTAGTCTCTCTCCCATCTGCCCAGACTTTTAAAATTACACCCCATGAAGCGCAGTGGTGATTGGCCAGCAGAGGACCAATCAGCGTACACAGTCATTTTGTTCCCCTCGCCAGGATTTGAAAGCTGGGTATTTTTAAACTGAATTCCTTGGCTAAGGGACTTTGCATCGGGGCGTGATTTTGAGTACAACTAGCTGGACCAGGTTTTTCTAAAAGACACGGTATTTTATTTAAATAATCCTACTGGCAGATGGGGAGAATGGAGCAGCTGAATAACATGATTGCAGACCAATTAAAATATTGACATTAATAATGCCTTTTAGAGTCAAACATTAACTCCTGCATCACAAATGGCCATGTGAGGGAAGCAAGCCATCAGTTATTGCCCTTATTTTGTGAATGAGCACTCAAATATAGGGATGTAATAAAAGTCGAGATTAATTCAGCACTACTGCTGTGCTAGTTGCTGTAAAAATTTATTGCTTTAAATCCTACCCAAAAGATAGGTACTTTTATTGCCATTTTACAGATGACAAAATTATAGCTTACTAAATGCTCAATATTACACTACATTGTGGCACAGAATCTGTTACAATGCAAATATTGTCATTTATTTCATTTATGCATTAATTCATTTTAACAAATAATGACTACCTGCTTTCTGCCAGGAACTAGAATATATCTATATACCTATATATAATGATATATAGATATACTGGTATGTAGAATGCACTTATTTGTAGAATTTATAACCCTACCTTGTCCTCTGAAGAGGCAAAGAGTAAATGGAGATGCCAGGGGTGTAATTTAGGAGTTCCTACATATACAACAGCCATTCTAACACTGAACCACATTATTACCTTTATTATTAGCTCATTCTCCTTTTAGTCTCTTACAGCTTCTACATTAAAAATATTCCTATAAAGGAATATTATTAGAGAAGAGGAAGGGGATGAGGAAGGGAGGAAGAAAAGAGGGTAATGATCAAAGTATGGTATATTCATGTATGAATAAACCAAAATGAAACCCATTAGCTTGTATAACTAATATTCATTAATAAAAATATAGATATTCATATGATCTCAGGTTGTCTTCTTTAAAAAAAAATCAACTCCCTAGGTTATCTCATCCAGATCCAAGACTTTAAATGTAATCTAAAATCGGGCCCTAACACTTCTTAACCTTTCAGCTAAGACCAAGTATAGTATCTAAAAGCTGTCCCTAAACTCCAACTCCATAAATCCAAATGACTGCTCTACCTTTCCACTTGTACATCTAATAGACATCTCAAACTCAACATATTCACAAAAGAAGTCTTAATAATAATCAACTCCCTCCCCAAACCTGATCCTTCCATGTCTCCCATTTCAGAAATTGATACCACATCAAATCTTACTCAAGACAGAAAACTGGGTGTCATCTTTGATTCAAAGTCCTTTCGATCGCCTTACCCTTCTATATCCAGTCCTTCAGTAAGTCCTGTTGATTTTACCTCAAAATATATCTTATCATCATCTACTTTCCATTCCTGCTGCCACCTAGTCTCTCATTTGGCTATCAAGAGCCTCAAACTGTTCACCCCCTTCCCAATCTTATTCACCTCTAATACAAATACAACAAGAGCAACCTTCATGAAAAAGAAAAGTAGTCCTATCCCTCTTTTGCTCCAGTAGTTTCCCACAGCACTTAAAGTAAAATCCATATTCCTTGCCCTGATCTATAAGGTCTCTCCTGCCACATCAACTATTCCCTTTCTAATTCACTCCACTTCAGCCATAATGATCCTGTTTAAAAATTTGAACAATATACCAAACCCCATCTCCATAGACACTTTGTATACGATATTCCCGATGCCTAGAAATTCTCTCTCCCTCCCTCCCTCTCCCTCCCTCCCCCCTCC
>NW_022900951.1:43831017-43839166 GCF_012274545.1 Fukomys damarensis | reverse complement strand
AGGGCTCAAATGCAATCTTCCTGTGTCAGCCTCCGAGCTACTGGGATTATAGGCATGTACCACTGTACTTAGTTCTCTCCATTTTTTAAACTGCCGGATTTTTCTTAAAGTTTAAATTTTACCTTAAGAGACATTTTTAATCATGTTATCTAAATGAAAATTATCCTCCCACTCCATTGTGAAACTCTATCTCAAACCTTTATTCTTTTTTTAGAGTAATTATCACTATTGTAACTTTGTAAACTTATCTCTTCACTCAAGAATTTGAGGTTCATAATGAGCCAGGACCATATACTGTGCTCTATGTCCAAGGATTTAGCACTAATAGTAGCTCACATTTATCAGTTGCTTCCTATATGTTAAACACAGAAGCACTTGCAAAATCCTGTGAGGTGTTAATATCCTCATAGATAAAGAATGCAAAGTACAGAAGCGTTTAGTAACTTATCCAAATCACACAGCCAGTAAGTGATCAGTTTGGGATTTAAACACAAGCAGAGTGATTCCAGAGACCAAAGACATAAGCATAACCCCCTATACTGCCTCTTTGATATGTAATTAGAAAACATTTTTTAACTAAATAAATGTTTATCGTCCTGTAAATCATCAGTGTAGACAAGTGTCCCACCAGGACCCACTATAAAGGCAATGCTATGTCAGTATGAGTCACCACACGTCTTTTTTAGTCCAGAGGAAAAGCCCATCCACCAATCAACAGCAACACACAAATCATAAAAGTATTAATTTTTTTTCCTATTTCTTCTTAGCCTCTAATAAAAACAAAAATGATATTGAGTAGGGGCCAGGGATTTAGCTCAGTAGTGCTACCGCCTTGCCTCAAAAGCAGAAGGTCCTGAGTTTGATCCTCGGTACCCCCCCAAAAAATGATATCGAGTAAAACTTCTGACTTTTCTAAGTCTTTAAACTTATTTTCTGTCAGCCTTCACATTTCCAACTGATTCAAACTTTCCTTTGCATAGCATCCCAAAAGAATACTGAGAAAAGAGATAGTCCCTCAACTCCACAGTTTTCTAATGTTTCCTTCCTCCTAGATATACAACACTCGAATAAATGGTACTTTCCCTTCCAAAACCTAATAGAAAATAACTACTGCTATCTCACTTTTACATGAAAATATATTCTAGATGAATCCAAGATTTAATTGTGAAAATGAAAGCATGGAGATGCTAGACAAAGTATGAAAGAATATTTTTCTAATCTTAGGGAAGTAAACCTTAAACGGGACAAAAACTTAATAGCTAAAACTTTTAAATTTTTTATTTGGCTAAACAAAAAACAAAACAAGGTTTATAAAATCTAACACCAAACTGGCAAAAACTACAAAAGAATAATTTCCAAAATGTACAGTGAGAGCTTAATGATCAATAAGAAAAATATGGTACCACATACCTGTAACCCTACCACTCTGGGAATCTGAGGCAGGAGGATTCCAAATTCAAGCCCAGCCTGGGTTCAATCTGCAGGACAGGAGAGGGAGAAAGAGAAGAAAAAGGGAAAGGAGGAAGAGAAAGAAGGGAAGAAAGCAGGGAGAAAAGGAAGGAAACTGCACATCAAAAAAGTTATCATGAAAATAGCCAACTAGAAAAGAAATACAGTCAACAAATATGCTATACAAATAGCACATGAAAATATGCTCAGTTTCACTAAAAATACGTAAATATTAAAACACCGATATTTTTGTTTCAAACATTGACAAAAGCTTAATAGGTTAATAACTTCTGTTGATGAGGGAATAAACAGATACCTGAATTCCCTATTGACGGTAATAAAATCTGTAATAAACTTTGGAAAGGTTATCTGAAAACAATAATTTTAAATGCTTGAGTCATTTTAACTAGAGATTCAGATTCTAGTACTTTTTCCTAAAAAATACTCCAAAAAGTAAGGTTTAAAAGTTCCCAAATTTGGAAGGGATAAACCTACAAATTCAAGAAGTTAAGTGAACACTAAACAGAATAAACATAAAGAAATTCACATAAAAACACCTTAAAATAAAACATCTGAAAATTAATAACAAAGGGAAAAAACTTGAAGGTAGCAAGAAAAGAATGACACCTTCCTAGAAGAGCAAAAATTTCTGAATGACAATGATTTCTCATGAGAAACTTTACAGCCAGAGGACATTATCTTTTAAGAACTGAAAGAAAAGAGCTGTCAACTCTATGGGAAAGTGTCCTTCAAGAGTGAAGGGGAAATCAAGTCATTTTCAGATAAAGGAAACTAAGAGAATTTCTCACCAGCAAACCTACCCTAAGAGAAAAAAAATTTACAAACTAGAAAAATAAACTAGTAATAGGAAAAATATTGGAACATCAGGAAGAGCGATGAAAAGATCTAAGTACAGATAAACATGAGACTTTATTTCTGATCTTAAGTATTCTAGATTATGTTCATAAATTACAGAAAAAATTAGATTATTGTCTTATGTGGTTCACAGTGTATGGACAGAGGATTTTAAAACAATTATATTATAGCCAACCATGATGGTACATGCTTTTAATCCCAGCATCTTGGGAGGTTGAAGAAGCAGACTTGAAAATTTAAGTCCAGCCTGAACAAATTATTGACTTAGAGTCCATGTCTCATAAATAATGAATGAATGAATGAATGAATGAATGAATGAATAGGGCTGGTGTTTTAGCTACTTTTTTATTGCTGACACAAAATACCTGACACCTATAGTTAAAAGAGGAAGGGTTTATTGTAGCTCACAGTTTGTAGAGGTTTCAGTTCACAGTTGGCTGGCTCCAAAGCAGGGTGTTATGGCAGAGGGGCATCTCAGAGGAGAAACAGTTCATGGCAGCCAGAAGACACCAAAAGCAAGCAATGAGAGACAAACTACAAGTAACTAGCAGCAAGTCTCTTACTGTCCCTTATATTATATCCAGGCTATCTGCCCTTAGGGCGGATAAAACTCACATTCTTAATCTTAGCATCCTTAAACCTAGCATTGCACCATGAATCAATCACATACTCTAGATCTAGCCACCTCTGAAAAGGCACCACCTATGACCATGTGAGGCTTTGGGGGAGCATCTACACACAAGTCATAGCAACTTGGGATGTAGCTTGGTGTGAATGATGAGTTCAATTCCCCAGTACCAAAGCAAAACAAAAAGGGGTGGAGATATAGCTTGGTGCAAAGACCATGGGTTCAATTCCCAGTACCACAAAAAATCCAGAGAATATCACAACAGGCCCTACTGAAATAAAAAAGCTAATGAGAGAACATTTATATATAGAAAAATTTGACAATTTTAATGAAAAACATCTATTTCTGGGAAAGCACAAAATACTATAACATACCCAATATGAAATAGATAATTCTAATAGCCTAGATGATTTCACTGGAGAAATAAACCAAACGGCTTGTGTGTGTGATACTCGGGATTGAATCCAGGGCCTTCACACTGAGCTATAACCCCAGCCCTTTTTTAGATTTTCTTATTCTATACTGCCCAGGAAGAACTTGAACTTGTGATCCTCCTGCCTCAGTCTCACAAACTTCTGGAATTACAGGCATAAGCCACCATGTCTGGCTTAAACCAAATGTTTAAAGAACAATGAACATCAATTCTACACTTATATCTTCCCCAAAAACAGAAGAGGCAGAAACATACCAACTCATATAAAAAATTCATTATATATAAGTGTGTGTTATACTGTGATACCAACATCATTTAAAGACAGTTTAAAAAAAGAAAATTACAGGTCAGTATCCCTTGTGATAGAAACAAAATCCTTAGCAAGATTTCTTTGTGTGTGTGTGTGTGTGTGTGTGTGCATGTGTGTGGTACCGGGGATCGAACTCAGGTCCTTGCGCTTGCAAGGCAGGCCACCGAACCACTGAGCTAAATGCCCGGCCCTTTAGCAAGATATTAACAGTTTTTAGCACTATATAAAAGTATTATATACTATGAGCACATGAGTTTTATTACAGGGATGCAAGGCTGGTTACAAAAACTCAACACGAGTTCACCATCTATGTAGGCTAAGAAATACATGCATACATGCATGTACACGCACACACACATGCACACATACAACTCCAAAATTATTATAGCTGGGCCAGGGATGTAGCTCAGTGGCACTGTGCCTGCCTGGTAAGCACAAGGTCCTGAGTTTGATCCCAGGTACAAAAAAAAAATTTTTTTCTTTTTTGGTGGTACTGAGGATTGAACCCATTACATTCAGGCTGAGCTATATCCCCACCCCTTCCCCTTTAAAAAAATATTTTTTGAGATAAGGTCTCGCTAAGTCACTAAATTGCCCTGGTTGGATTTATTTATTTATTTATTTATTTTGGTACCGGGATTAAACTCGGGTTCTTGCGCTTGCAAAGCATGCAGCGCAACCACTGAGCTAAATCCCCCGCCCTTGTGTGTGTGTGTGTGTGTGTGTGTGTGTGTGTGTGTGTGTGTGTGTTTTGGCCCTGGCTGGATTTAAACTTGAGGTCCTCCTGCCTCAGCCTGCCAGAGTGCTGGGATTACAGATTTATGCCTCCAACCTTGGCTATTTCCGGTGGGCTTTTATGGGGGGGGAGGGGTCAGGTGACAGAGGCCGTTATGTGTGGAGACACATATTCCAAAAACCTCAACGCCCTAGTGGCCACATAAACTCATTACTTCGATTCAACATCTTGACTTCTTCACAACGTGACTACCTAGCGAAGTAAAGAGTAAACTAATCACCACCTTATTTCAGTGCCTCTAAAATCATAAGAACCCTTAAGGACGTGCAGACGCGCGCATGAGGAAATGGGAAATATGTCACGCTTCCACATTTCCTTTACAGTTTTTGTAAAGCTTAACACACTCATTACAAAGATAATATATCTAAAGGGGAAGATGAAGACTTTTTCATCAATTAAGAGTATATTTAAGTACTTTTTTAAAGGTTTATTTTGTCAGATATTCCAGACTGGTTTGCTCGTTTGGCAGGAAAAATGTTCCGATTAATAGTCTAGTTCCCTCAGCCAATTTCCCTCCCATATCTCCAACCCCCAAAGATTTTTTATACATTTATAAATATGTAAGGTATAAAGTTCTTGTAATGGTTTTTAGAAACAAATTTGTACGTTTTCCGAGCCATAGTTGGATTCGAACAAAAGCTACACAGAGAAAAAAGTTCTCCACAAGTCGGAAATGGAAACAAACAACACAAACAAAACAAACAACAACAAAAACAGAACAAGAATGAGGGGCAAAGGGAGAGGGGACTAACCCACTAACCGCCTCAGCCATCTTATCGCCTCCTCGGAAAACCCTCTTAACGGTCGGAAGAGAAACCCCCGCCTCACACAACTGAGCCAACAGACTTCCGGGCTGAGCGTTCGATTACCACCAGTAGGGGGAGACAACAAATCAGTGCTTTGGTTCAATCGAAGTGGAAACCACCAGATGGGGTCAGAAGATCAGAGTAGGTACCCTTTATGTTTTTGTTTTCCTCGAGTTTATTTTCTGGCTCTTTAGACTCTGGAAAAGACATATACTAATTTTCTCACTCACATTTACACCCCCCTACCTCCGGGGCAATGGAAGTGGCCAGTGCCGCTGCTCTACCCAGACCGTCACCTACAGGGGTTTTCAAGTTTATGAAATCAGGATTTAAATAACTCTATTTCAAGAAAGTTACAATTGAAGAGGTAGGATAAATTCTGGTGCTCTATTGCACCATAGGGTAGCTATAGTTCGCAATAGCGTATTATATTCAAAAGAACTAGATTTGTTTTGAAAAGAGACGTGGGGTGGTGTCTTTGAGCTAGGGTCTCGCTGTGCAGTTCAGGTTATCTTTGAACTCACTAATCCATGCTAGCAGCAGTCGTCCATCTGCAGCCTCCCAATTGCTGGGGTGACAGGCGTGCACCACCACACCTGGCTTGAAGAAAGACTTTTTAATGTTCCGGCCACAAAGAAATGATATTTTGGAAATGGGTATGCTAAATACCTGTAGTGATGTTTTTTCACTACAGAATGAATACTTGTTCTGAAACATCACATTGTATTCCTTAAACGTGTTGCATGTCAATTAAAAATGGAAAAAAATATAAACCCCATTTCATAAGTCGGTATGGAAAATAAGAGAATGCTTGTAAAATACAGTACCAAGCAGATTCTCAGGCCCCACTCATACCCACAGGTAGAAAATCTGGGACTGTATTCTAATATCTTGTTTTAACAAGCCTTCCAGGTGATTCTGGTGCAGTGTAAAGTGTGACATTTAGTGTTCTGGGAAGAGGCCTATCCACTCAGATAGATGGCCAAATTGTCTGTTGTCATTAATATAGATCCCATGACTCCATGGCTTCTGAATTATGTTTCCTACTTGAAATTTCAAAACTGTAATTTTCTTCTTGAGCCCAGCTGTGTGCCTAGTATTATGATGGATACCAATGAAAAAGATACCAAGAACTTACCCTACAGGCTTATAGTGTAGGTGATCTAGGAATAAGAAAAGTTAATTAACTCTACAAGCCTAGTGCTAGTAAATGTCAGATAAATTATCCTGACAGTAACCAAATGGTCAAGAAAATCAGAGGAGGAAAATATCACAATTATAATGGGGGAGGAGTTTGACCAGAAATGGCTATGATCAAGCCAAGCCTGACTCTCCAAAATAGCTTTAAGTCATTTTGTACAAGGCAATAGAACAGACCTTAGTGGTCTAATTAAGCCCCTGCCTATAAAGGATCTCCCAACATATTTGAGTCTGTGTACCTTTAATATCTACCTCCTGAAATTTTTAAAAATGAGAATTTTTATAGTTTGTAACTCCTTTATTTTCTCTCCTCATTCTTTCAGTCATTCATATGAAAAGACAGATATGCAAAAAACTGACATAACATAAATACTGGACAGAAGTAATTTTGCAGCACTGTTGCTGAGATATTCAGAATAGCTGTCCAATTTTTCACTTTAATATGGTTACAGGAAGCTATTCTAAATGGCATTGTGCATTCTCATGGCTGAAAATTCAGGAGAAAAAGATGAAGGATTCCCAATTGTACTGGTCCACAATGAAGGATGTCTGATAATCATTGGCATCGCTGCTCATTTCCAAATAGTCACAGTATCATAACAGAAACTGAATGTGTAAGCTATATCTGAAGCTGCAAGACACTCAGCAGGACTAACAGGCAAACAGTGACTTCATGCAGGCTGATGGTTTGTTTCATTTCATTTCCTTTGGCCATTATTCTGAATAATTATATATAGACACAAATTGCATTTTTATTATCTTAATAGCTTTTTCAAATAAAATTTAAACTGAACACATATTTAAATGTTTTATTTTTACTATTGTGCACAAGTTTGTGTGGAAGAAAACACGACTGGTAAAATAAACAGAAAATAGTTGACAATGGTTAGGAAAAATGATGATAAATGCTTTTATGTTTAATGTCTATGTATTTGACTATTAAAGGTTAACCTAAGAGCAAACTACTCTCACATATTCATTCTCTCATATAGCATATCCCTTATTTTTGACTCTTTGAATATCACTTTTACCCCCTTTACTCGGTACAGGTCAATTTGAGACCCTCAGTAGCTCACAACAAAGATAGAGTGGATATATTGTGACCTATGACTGAGCCACATCTGCCTTGATTCTTTCCATACACTTTAATTATTGGTCTCACATACAAATGTTGCTCTTGTCTGCTCTTGTCTGGTTAGCCTCCAGAAAGACAAGATTAGGGTGCCATGGGACAGCACTCTAATCATCCATAGTTCTCTCTTTGTCATTTAGGGATTTGGTAAGATATTTTCCAGACATAGGTTATGGTTGTTCCCTCTGTGCTGGGAAACATAGAGTTATCTTTCTAAAAATTTCTTAGAGATATATGTTCTGTTTATGTAAAACATGTAAACATTTCTTTCTTTGCTTTTTATTCCACAGAGAAGAGCCAGACATAAGAGTTACAATTTTGTCTTTAGTCCTCAAAAGTTACCCCTTTAGAGCCCCTTACATTTGGATGTTAACTCTTTGTCAGATGTATAATTTGAAAATGTTATTTGGCATTCTCTATGTTGTCTCTTCACTTTTTTGATTGTTTCCTTTGCTATGAAGAAGTTTTTAATTTTATCAGTCCCATTTGTCCTTTTTTTTTTTTTTTTTTTTTTTTTTT
>NW_022900951.1:43804471-43830854 GCF_012274545.1 Fukomys damarensis | reverse complement strand
CTTTTCCTAAAACTCCTTGCCCATTTTAATGTCCTGAAGCACTTATCTATCATGTTTTATTTTAGTAGTTTGATAGTTTTAGGTTATACATTTAAATCCTTAATTAATTTTAGTTGATTTTTGTAACTGGTGAGATAGAAAGGGGTCTGTTTTCATCCTTCTATGTGTGTATGTCTAATACACTTAGCACCATTTATTGAAATAGACACTTTGCAAAGAAAATATACAAATGGACAACAGGTACATGAAAAATACTCAACATCATTAGTCATCAGATAAATGCAAAATGCAAATCAAAACCACAATGAGATATCATCTCATTCCAGCAAGAATGGCTACTATTAAAAAGACAAAAAATAAGTGCTGGTGAGAAGGTGGAGAAAAGGAAAATACTCACACAGTTGGTGAGAATGTAAATTATTATGGCTATTATGGAGACAAATATGGAGATTCCTCAAAAAATTAAGAACTACCATATGACTTAGCAACACTACTACAGGAGAGAGAGGGGTGGGGGAGGTAGACAGATAAACTGTATATAAAAAGAAAATGAAATCAGCATGGTGAACCTATTGTAAATCTTTTATCTGTCTGTTGAGATGTCATCTTCTATAACACAAGAGACCTGATAGCCATCTCTTTGGGAGGTCATTAAGAAAGATAGAGCCCATGTCTGTCAGACTCTGTATGAAGGAAGGATTACCTTCCTTAGCATCATGTAACTAACACAGATGTCCTAATCACACTACTTATACACAAAGTCATGCAGTACATTTCTTTTAGCACTCCCTGCCTCTTATTTCAATGGTGTTGGGCTTTGTTCATTTCATGTGTCCCCCTGACTGTGGTGGCATGAATAAAATTTGTCTTGCTTTTTCATCATTGGAACAAAATACCCAACATACTGAACATAAAGGAAGAGAAATTTATTCTGATTCGCAGTTTTGGTGGGTTCAGTCCATGATTGGTCAGCTCCAAGGGAAAAACAGCATGATGGGAGGGCCTGGTACAGAAAAACTGTGAACATGATAGCAGCCAGGAAGCATAAGAAAGAAGCGGGGGGGGGTCCAGGAACAAGAACATACCCTTCCAAGTCAGCCCTCAGCGACTTGCCTTTTCTGACCAGGCACCATCTCCAAATGTGAGACTTCTGGGGACGACTTTAGATCTAAACCATAACACCAACTTTAACAAATGTATGGCTATGTTTCTTCATGATACCATTGTTATGGTTTGTGCCTAAATATCCCCCTAAAGCCTCATGTACTCATAGGTGGAGCTTCTTAGAGGTGGTTGGATCTGGAGTATGTGATGCTGGGATCAAGTGTGTGATGCTAGGATCAAGGATGTGTGGTTACTAAATTAGTCCACTGATTGGCTTCACATCTTTCTGGGTGTGGGTAATGGGAAAGCTCTCACTCAGTGTGAGTGCTACCTGTCCTAAAGGTGGGGAGCCTGTGCAGAATATAACAGATAGAAAGAGGCCTACTGGAGTTGCTTGCTACTTGTTGCTTTTGCTGCCTTCTGCCTGCCATGAACAGTTTCTCCTCTGTGAAGGCCCTCCTCCATGCTACCCTGCCTTGGAGCCAGCCAACTATGAATTGAAGCCTCTACAAACTGTGAGCTACAATAAACCTTTCCTCTTTTGACTATGGATGTCAGATATTTTGTCTCAGCAATGAGAAAAGTAAATGAGACAGACTTTGGTACCAGAGAAGTGATGTACCTGACCATGTGGTTCAGGAATCTTTGTAACTGGCTTGTGGTAAGAGTTTGGAAAGATTTGGAGATGTTGGCTGAAGAAGCCCTGGAATGCCTTAAGTTGTGCTTGATGGGAGATTCTGGTTAGAGCTCAGACCAGCATGCTGAAAAGAATGCTCCCAGTAAAGGCCAGGTTTGGGAGGTTTCTTCTAAAAAGAAGGACTACATTGGTGTTTGGACCCCACACCGTGTGTGTTTTGCCTTGGCAGAAAGTTTGTCTGTATTTTGCTCATGTCCAGAGACTATGCTTGAGACTCAGTTTAAAAGTGGTGCACTCATTAATCTTGCAGAAGAAATTTCAGGACAGTCTAGTTCTGAGGCTGTGGCATGGCTACTGTTGGAGTCTTTTAGCAATATCTATGCTGAGAAAGAGCAAAGAGTATAGCAGAATGATTTAAAACATTGTGAGTTGGGCCAGAAAGGAAGCTTCAGTAAAGTTGTGCACTGCAAAGACAGAGCAGAGGAGAACTTGATTGCTGAGAAGGAAGAAGACAGTATAAAAGATGGCCAGAGGATATCACAAGAACCAGCAGTGCTGCAATCTCTGCAGGCTCCAAGTTGCAAAGGTGAAAGACTTTGCTTTGAGAAGAGACCCCCACACACACCCCCAGAGCACCATGTTCCAGAATGGCAGTGGCCTAGAGAATTTGTTCCTTGGGATTGAGTTCAGAGTGCTCAGCACTTGACCCCCACAGTCAAGAGAAGGAAGCCTGGCTATGGCTTCAGATAGCAGCAGACCTTGGCATCATCCACATGGTGCTGCTTTATGTGCATGAAGAATGCAAGAGTTGTGGAGTCAGAAAGGCTTCCATCCAATTTCAGAAAGTCGGAGAGGCCTGGAAATGTGCTCCTAAGAGGGTAGTTGTGAAGCTGTGAGTGGCAATCCCAAGGTGCACTAGAGACCTCAGAAGGTTGGAGAACCCTGGAATGTGGATCATTCGAAGAAAGTGGCAAGGAGTGAGCAAAGATGACCCAAGAAAGAATCCCCGAGAGCTGCAGCCACACATAGTGCAGTAGGGGTGGATCCACCCAAGCCCTTTGGAGTTCGCATATTTTTTTGTTTGTTTGAGGTAGGGTCTCACTATGTAGTTGAGACTGACCTGGAACTCACTATGTAGCCCAACCTGGTCTCAAACTCACAGAGATCCTCCTGTCTCAGCCTCCCAAGGGCTGGGATTAAAGGCGTGTGCCACCACACCCAGCTTGGAGTTCACATATTGCCACAGACTGCCTCAGACACTGGGCATGGAACTACAGGATTTAACGTTTGCCCTGCTGGATTTTTGTCTTGCTTTGGTCCCTTTCCTTTCTATCCCTCTATTTGTACTTTTTGGAATGGAAATATCTATCTCGTCCCATTGTACTTTGGAAGTGTTTAACTTTCCTTCTATTTGTACAAGGGCTCTCAGCTAAGTTTGCCTTAAATCTCAGAGAAGACTTTGGACTTGGACTATTCAGCAATGCTGAAACTGACTTTGGCAACTCCTAGAGATGGGCTAAATGCATATTGCATAAAGGGATATGATGACAGGGGCTGGGGATTTAACTCAGTGGTGCCACACTTGCTTTGCAAGCACAAGGTCCTAGTACCAAAAATAAATAAATAAAGGATATGATGAGTTGTCGGGAGGCTAGGGGTAGAATGTTAGGGCTTTTGTCTAGATGTCCCCCCAAAGCCTCATGCACTCATAAATGGGGCTTTTCAGAGGTGGCTGGATCTAGAGTGTGTGGTACTGGGATTAAGTGTGTGATGCTGAGATCAAAGATGTGTGATTCCTAAAGTCCACTGATTGGTTTGGCAGTTCTTGGAGTAGATAAGGGGAAGGGCCTCCCTGGGTGTGAGTGCTACCCACCCTAAGGTAGTACAGTGCAGTAAAAATTACTGTAACCAACAATCAGCACTGACTAGAATGGAACATGGCTTAAGGAGTTTGTAAATGGCTGACCTGATCTAAGCAAGAGCTTTGCTCTGGGCTTCATAAGTCCCATGGGTTAAGGTCAGAGTTTACTACATCACTTAGAACACCTTTGATTTTAAGAATAAAGCCCTAACTTTGTGCTGTTATCATTATTCTCTATAGAAAGAGCAAGGCCGTGAAACTGAGGTTCTAGTACCTGCTGGCAGTTAAGACTTTAGGAGAGTAAGAATAGTTGAGGAGAGATATAACATCTTAAAGCAGACTGAAAAAAAAAATCATCACAGCATCCACACTGACAAGAAAAATCATTCAGAGGCCCTAAAAAAACAGCCTACTATAATATCACAAAGGTAGGGGCAACTTCTGTTTTTGTTGTTGTTGTTGGTACCAGGGATCAAACCCAGGACCTTGCGTTTGTGAGGCAGGCAGTAAAACCACTCAGCTAAGTCCCCATCCCTTGGATTCTTTCTAAATAGCTAAGAAAACATCTTAATGGTGATGTGATGCCATAGAAGCTGCTAAGGCTGCCTCCAACTTTCTATATTCATAACTTTATTTAAATACTCAGAAAAGTCTTTATCAACATTTCTGTTCAACATAATCCAAAGACCTCTTGCCACATAACTCTTGAGACTCTAGTGGGAAACTCAAAGATAAATTAGTTAAAATGTGAAAACAATTTTGTTCAAAAAGACTAAAGGCAATTCGGTATATGAAAACTGTAGTTCTCTACCATATTGGTAACTAATATGATTAGACTATTCTGGAGATCTATATAGGAAAAGAAAGGTGGGTGATCTTGAAGGGTTGTGAACTGTGTAAAATGTTGTGAAACATTTATACTGTCCTAGTCATAATGATAAAAGCTGGGCCTCCAATAGGCAGCCTGATGGGCTTTTAATATTAAAAGATTACTGAGTTTCCCAGCATGCCCTGCCTTTGCTCAGGTTGCTATAGCACCAGGCATTGTGACCTAACAAACCCTGCTGTTACACCCAGAGTCAAAGCCAGTAGGAAATATTATCCTGGCCCATCAGTCTGCTCCAATAGCTGAAGGGGGTGGCAGCCAGCTGCAGGTGCCCAAGAACTTGGCACTGCCCAGCTCCATCTGAAGGGGAACATCTCCCTTCTAGGTGGCACATTCTTGGTCAAAAATCCAGAAGAACTTCATTATCAAGGTAATGAGTTTATAAATTTTTACAGGTTTTTTTTTTTAAGATATAGACTGAAGCTGTGTCCAAATCATATGAGGGAATACTCTGCTTCCCTTCCTGTATTTCTAAACTAGTGTTCACTAGTTCTTGATAAAAAAAAGCAGAAAAAAATGCCTCTTCTGAGGATGTTAGAAGACTTTTTCTGTAACTTTTCCAATATTTTATAGAAATTGTTGAAGAAAACACCAAGAGATCTTGGAGAATGGCCAGGATGGTAAAGGTAGAAATGAAGTGTTATTATGTGAAAAGATAACCATTAGAGGATAACTATTATAAAAATGTTTGAAGCAGGGAGAAAATAAGGGAGGGAGGGGAAGGGAGAGAAGGGAAGAGGGAAGGAGGGAAGAAGAGAGGAAGGAAAGATGGGAGGGAGGGGGGATGGAAGGGAGGAGAGGAAGGTAAGGAAGGTAACAAAGAAGGGGGAAAAGGTCTAAGTTAAAGACTTTCCCTGTGCTTCAACTTCAAATATTTCACTGTTCACCCCTACTCCAGGCAGTTCCTATCCTAAAAACAAATTCAGATATATATTTATTTCTCTTTATAGATGTCTGATATCGACTGGTTAAACAGCTGCAGGGGTGTGTGCAAAGTAGATTTCTACAGCCCAATAAGACAGCAAGATCAGGAACGAAAAGTGGTAAGATACAAAATGACTCCTAACAAAGAAGGAGCAGAAAAACTGGTACATGGGTATACAAATACCAGGGCCCCAGGTAAACTCATGGAGGCTGATACTGTGATTTCTCCAAGCAAGCAAACTCAGTAAGGTTTGTAAGGATACATCACAGTATACATCACAAAAGGATGGGGGGGGCAAGTGAGGAGTGATGGGGAGGGGGAGGGAGGGGTGTCAGTTGCCTAGGAACCTGCCTTTATGGCATAAGACCTCCTATGTCATAAAGTCCCATTAGCGGTAAGTTATACTTGGTCCTATCAGGAAGGCAAAATACTACAACTACTAATACTCTGTTTCCAAAACTTCAAGTCATTTGCATAGTACTTCACATTTTATCATGTTTGGGTAACACCCATACTATTCTCTACTTGATATGTTTTTTAATATATTAAAAATTCATTGACATTTAAAAATAACCATCACCCTAAGCAATATTATGCATAATATCACGTGTTTGATGTTCTAGGACAATGTACCTATTAGACACAGAGATGTCTATCCATGTACTGCCCAAAATGTTTTATATAATCAATAGTAAAAATACCACTACAGTCTAAGCACTGATGTAATAGAAAGAGCCCTAAACTAGAAACCAGAGAAATCGAATTCCAATGCAAGCTCCACTTTTGAGTTTGTGTCAATTGAGCAAGATACTTCTCAGTTTTCTCAATTAATGTGTATGGACATTGTCCTTTGGGCCTCTTTATAACTCCATGGTATTCTTATTTAGGAAATGCAATGTTAAGATTCGTTTGCCTAGTAATATCACAATATTGGTACTATGTGCCACATTCTGCTAAGAGCTATACATATTTTACCTCATTTAATCTTCACAAAAATCTTATGAGTGCCATTAACTCCAAGAAAAATAAATTAAGACTTTTTCTCTCGAGTTCATCTAAATTCAGCCTTTTAATTGTTGCAGATATGTTTTGTTGATGTGTCCACCCTGAATGCAGAAGAGAAAGATTCCAAGGTGGGTATTTCCTGCTCAGAGTGGGAGAAAGTGGGAAAACTGCTGAGGAATGTTATCAGTGAAGAAGCATGAGGAAAGAGAAAGGTTGCAGCAGAGGGTGGAAAGGTGAAGAAGACTCAGGTGGAAGGCCATCATTCTCATGAACCCAGGGTCCTTGATTTCAATTTCATTGTCGCTGTTGGTATCAACTCTCATTTTAGAAGCCATGTAAACTGCTGGAGAGGCTAAAGCAATTAAAGCATGGAAGATCACAGGTTAGAAAAGTTTTTTTTTTAAAAAAAAGCAGTTCTGTCCAAACAGGTAATGGCTAGCAGAATATGGTTCTTGAGACTAAGAACATCTTCATAGAGGGAAGTAGTAATTTGTGGGAGGAACTTTGTGTCATTCTTCAAAGACTAGCTAGCATTACAAGCCTACAGAAAGAAAAGGGATAATAGAAGGACATGACATTCATAATTTGAAGTTGTTGCCTCGGGGGCAGTTTCAAACCTTAAAATGCAACTGTTCATAAGAATTTTATTCTTGAATTCCATAGGGTGCTACTGGTTCCTGCTCAGAATTTAACTTTAACCTGCAGACTCTAGAAGATAAAGAGATCATCGTGATTAAGGACACGGAGAAGCAAGACCAGTCTAAGGTAGACTTAGCCACTTTTGCACGCATGCTCTGCCACATTTTCCCCTAGCAATACACAACACTGACATTTTCACATCTTTTGAGATGTTCACACACAAGAATCGATATATTGATGTCTACCTATACACAACCTATACATTGACACACTGAGTCAAACGTATATTCACCCGGGATCAAAAAAATATATTGATAACACCTGTGTCTAGTATGTGTTCATATGTGCATTGACACTTTCACATATACATAACTTTTTAGGTAGGTGTCCAGTAATGAATTTATATCATAAACATGTCAATTATTCAACACTACCATGTTCAGAGACACACTGATGTGCATAATAATATTTTGGCATTCACACACATGTACAGATGTACACACTAACGTGCACACGTTGGCCTCTACACTAGATATGCACAGTTAGTTGGTAGTGATGTCAGCACATGATTACACTGTCACATATATGCACACTTGCACTGACACTATTTTCCCTGGCAATACATGAGATTGACATTCTCACATCTATTCAGATGTTCACACACATGAATCCATCTATTGATGTCTACCTGTACACACACAACCTACACATTGACATGTTGAGTCAAACACATACTCATTTAGGATCAAAGACCATATTCATAACACACCTGTGTCTAGTTGTATGTGCTCATATGTGCATTGACACTTTCACATATACATAACTTTTTAGGTAGGTGCACAGTAATGAATTTATATCATAAACATGTCAATTATTCAACACTGCCATGTTCAGAGACACACTGATGTGCATAATAATATTTTGGCATTCACACACATGTACAGATGTACACACTAACGTGCACACGTTGGCCTCTACAGTAGACATGCACAGTTGGTAGTGATGTCAGCACATGAATACACAATCACATATATGCATGTATGCTCTGCCACATTTTCCCCTAGGAATACACAACACTGACACATTCTCACATCTATTGAGATTTTCACACACGTGGATCTATCTATTGATGTTTACCTACACACACACAACCTATACATTGACACATTGAGTCACATAATCATCTGGGATCAAAAAGCATATGGATAACACCCGTGTATAGTTGTATGTGTTCATTTGTGCATTGACACTTTAACACATACATACATTTATAGATAGGTTCATGAGGAACATAATGAATTTGTATCATAAACATGTCAATTATTCAACATTGCCACGCTCAGAGACACACTGACATGCATAATAATATTTTTGTATTCACACACATGTGCACATGTACACGCTAATGTGCACACATTGGCCTCTACACTAGACATGCACAGTTAGTTGGTAGTGACGTCAGCCCATGATTACACAATCACATATATGCACACACACAATGACACATTTTTTCCTAGCAATATCCACCACTGACCCCTTCTCACATCTATTCAAATGTTCACAAACATGAATTGATATATTGCTGCCTACCTGTACACACACAACCTATACATTGACACATTGAGTCAAACACATACTCATCTCATATCAAAAAGCATATGGATAAAACCTGTGTATAGTTGCATTTGTTCATACGTGTATTGACACTTTCAGACATATGTAACTTTTTAGGTAGGTACACAGTAATGAATTTATATCATAAGCATGTCAATTTTCTAACACTGCCATGTTCAGTGCATAATAATATTTTGACATTCACACACATGTATAGATGTACACACTAACGTGCACACATTGGCCTCTACACTAGACATGCACAGTTGGTAGTGCTGTCAACACATGACTACACAGTCACATATATGCACACGTGTTCTGCCACATTTTTCCCTAGCAGTACACAAGCCTGACATTCTCACATGTATTCAGATGTTCACACAAATGAATCTATCTATTGATGTCGACTTGTACACCCACAACCTATTCATAGAAACATTGAGTCACATACTCACCTGGGATCAAAAAGTTATTGATAACACCTGTGTACAGTTGTGTGTGTTCATATGTACATTGACACTTTCACACACATAACTTTAGGTAGGTGCACAGTGATGAATTTATATTGTAAACATTGTCAATTCAACACTGCCATGTTCAGAGACACACTGACATGCATAATAATATTTTGGAATTCACACACATGTACTGTTGTACACACTAACGTGCACAAGTTTGCCTCTAGAATAGACATGCACAGTTGGTAGTGATGTCAGTACACGATTACACAGTCACATATAGGCACACACACACTGACATTTTTTCCCTAGCAATACATAAGACTGATACATTCTCACATCTATTGAAATGTTTACACGCATGAATCCATCTAGTGATGTCTACCTACACACACATAACCCATTCCTTGACACACTGAGTCAAAAAATACTCATTTGTGATCAAAAACATTGATAACGCGTGTCTAGTTGTATTATGTGCATTGACACTTTCACACATGCATAACTTATTAGGTAGGTGCACAGTGATGAATTTGTATCATAAAAATGTCAATTACTCAACACTGCCAAGTTCAGAGACACACTGACATGCATAATAACATTTTGGTATTCACACACATGTACACACTAACAGGCACACGTTGGCCTCTACACTAGACATGCACAGTTGGTAGTGATGTCAGCACATAATTACACAGTCACATATATGCAAGCACACACTGACACTTTTTCCCTAGCAATACACAAGACGGGCATTCTCACGTCTATTCAGATGTTCACACACATGAATCCATCTACCTGTACACACACAACATATACATTGACATATTGAGTCAACAAAATACTCATCTGTGATCAAAAACATTGATAACACGTGTCTACTTGTATGTATTATGTGCCTTGACACTTTCACACACACATAAATTTAGGTAGGTGCACAGTGATGAATTTATATCATAAACATGTCAATTCAACACTGCCATGTTCAGAGACACACTGACATGCATAATAATATTTTGGTATTCACACACATGTACGGTTGTACACTAACGTACACAAGTTTGCTTCTAGAAAAGACATGCACACTTGGTAGTGATGTCAGCACATGATTACACAGTCACATATATGCAAGCACACACTGACACTTTTTTCCCTAGCAATACACAAGACTGGCATTCTCACATCTATTCAGATGTTCACACACATGAATCCATCTATTGAGTCTACCTGTACACACACAACCTATACATTGACATATTGAGTTGAACACATACTCATCTGGGACCAAAGACCACATTCATAACAACTGTGTCTAGTTGTATGTGTTCATATGTGCATTGACACTTTCACATATACATAACTTCTTAGGTAGGTGCACAGTGATGAATTTGTATAGTAAACATGTCAATTATTCAACACTGCCATGTTCAGAGAAACACTGACATGCATAATAATATTTTGACATTCACACACATGTACACATGTACACACTAATGGGCACACGTTGGCCTCTACACTAGACATGCACAGTTAGTTGGTAGTGATGTCATCACATGATTACACAGTCACATATATGCACGCACTGGCACTTTTTTCCCTAGCAATACACGAGACTGACATTCTCACATCTATTCAGATGTTCACACACATAAATCCATCTATTGATGTCTACCTGTACACACAGAAGCTACACATTGACATATTGATTCAAACACATACTCATCTAGGATCAAAGATCATATTCATAACACCTGTGTCTAGTTGTATGTGTTCATATGTGCATTGACACTTTAACACATAACTTTTAGGTAGTGCACAGTAATGAATTTATATCATAATCATGTCAATTATTCACCACTGCCATGTTCAGGTAGGTGCACAGTGATAAATTTGTATCATAAACATGTCAATTATTCAACGCTGCCATGTTCAGAGACACACTGACATGCATAATAATATTTTGGTATTCACTCACATGTACACATGTACACACTAACGGGCACACATTAGCCTCTGCACTAGACATGCACAGTTAGTTGGTAGTGATGTCAGCACATGATTACACAGTCACATATATGCACGCAAGCACTGACACTTTTTTCCCCTAGCAATATACAAGACTGACATTCTCACATCTATTCAGATGTTCACACATATGAATCCATCTATTGATGTCTACCTGTACACACACAACCTACATATTGACATGTTGAGTCAAATACATACTCATCCAAAATCAAAGACCATATTCATAACACTTGTGTCTAGTTGCATGTGTTCATATGTGCATTGACACATTGACACGTATGTACATTTATAAGTATGTGCATGGTTCACAATAATGATTTTATATCATAAACATGTTAATTATGCTACACTGCCATGTTCAGAGACACACTGATGTGCATAATAATATTTTGGCATTCACACACATGTACAGATGTACACACTAACGTGCACACGTTGGCCTCTACAGTAGACATGCACAGTTGGTAGTGATGTCAGCACATGAATACACAATCACATATATGCATGTATGCTCTGCCACATTTTCCCCTAGGAATACACAACACTGACACATTCTCACATCTATTGAGATTTTCACACACGTGGATCTATCTATTGATGTTTACCTACACACACACAACCTATACATTGACACATTGAGTCACATAATCATCTGGGATCAAAAAGCATATGGATAACACCCGTGTATAGTTGTATGTGTTCATTTGTGCATTGACACTTTAACACATACATACATTTATAGATAGGTTCATGAGGAACATAATGAATTTGTATCATAAACATGTCAATTATTCAACATTGCCACGCTCAGAGACACACTGACATGCATAATAATATTTTTGTATTCACACACATGTGCACATGTACACGCTAATGTGCACACATTGGCCTCTACACTAGACATGCACAGTTAGTTGGTAGTGACGTCAGCCCATGATTACACAATCACATATATGCACACACACAATGACACATTTTTTCCTAGCAATATCCACCACTGACCCCTTCTCACATCTATTCAAATGTTCACAAACATGAATTGATATATTGCTGCCTACCTGTACACACACAACCTATACATTGACACATTGAGTCAAACACATACTCATCTCATATCAAAAAGCATATGGATAAAACCTGTGTATAGTTGCATTTGTTCATACGTGTATTGACACTTTCAGACATATGTAACTTTTTAGGTAGGTACACAGTAATGAATTTATATCATAAGCATGTCAATTTTCTAACACTGCCATGTTCAGTGCATAATAATATTTTGGCATTCACACACATGTACAGATGTACACACTAACGTACACACGTTGGCCTCTACACTAGACATGCACAGTTGGTAGTGATGTCAGCACATAATTACACAGTCACATGTATGCACGCACGCACTGACACTTTTTTCCTTAGCAATACACAAGACTGACACATTCTCACATCTATGTAGATATTTACCCCCATTAATCGATATATTGATGTCTACCTGTACACACACAACCTATACATGGACACATTGTGTCAAACACATACTCATCTGGGATCAAAGACCATATTGGTAACACCTGTGTGTAGTTGTATGTGTTTATATGTTCATTGGCACTTTCACACATACATAACTTTTTAGGTAGGTGCACAGTGATGAATTTATATCATAAACACATCAATTATTCAACACTGCCATGTTCAGAGAGATACTGTCGTGCATAATAATGTTTTGGTATTCACACACATGTACACACTAATGCACACATATTGGCCTCTACAGTAGACATGCACAGTTGGCAGTGATGTCAGCACATGATTACACAGTCACATATATGCACTCACGTTTTGCCACGTTTTCCCCTCAAATACACAACACTGACACATTCTTGCATCTATTGAAATTTTCACATACATGAATCTATCTATTGATGTCTACCTGTACACACACAACCTATACATTGACACATTTAGTCAAACACTTACTCATCTGGGATCAAAAGGCATATGGAGAACACCTGTGTATAGTTAAGTACACAAATATGTATACTCTTAACTTTTGTTTCTTCCACTTGTGACTGAATATATCAATGTATATACCTGGATTCTATGCCATGCAAATTCAAAAATATTTAAACCTCTAGTCTGTGCAATCTAGGAGATATATCTTCTAGAAAGGAAAGAAGGCAGTGGCATAAATGTAAGAAAAGGAAAAAAATGGAAACAAAGTCTTTGTTAATAGGGAGAGGTAGAGTGTTTGAAGGTGGTTGGGCAGGGGAATGGGGAACAATATAAGAACTAAGATTCATCATGTAAAGGTACAAATTCCCAATAATGAATATCAGCATATTGTATACCTAAAATGTCCCAATAAAACTAATCTTTAAAAAATGAGAGAAAGAAGTAGCCTACCCAAATCCTTATAGATAGGTGTTTTTCTCTTTTTAGATGGAAGGATCTGTGTGTCTTTTCAAACAAGCTCCCTTTGATCCTCTTATTGTCCTCAATTGGCTCCTCAATGATCTCCAGAAATATGCTTTAGGTTTTCAGCATGCACTCAGCCCCTCGGCCTCTAGCTGTAAATATAAATTAGGAGACAAAGACGCTTATCCCCAAACTGGGAACTGCTACAGTGTGTATGCTGATAAATTGAGCATTGATCATACGGCCAAAGAACCTCAACGCTTCCATCTAGAAATGATGGCAGCTAAAAATACCAACAATAACCAAAGTCCTTCAACTCCTGTAGTCAATTCTCCTAACACTAAGAGGAAAGTTAAGTTCTCTGATGGAGAATGTAGTATGGATGACCTTTCCTACTATGTCAATCGGCTATCTTCTCTGGTAATCCAGATGGCCCATAAAGAAATCAAGAAGAAATTGGAAAACAGAAACAAGTGCCTTCATCATTCAGTGTATCAACCCACTGGAGACAAAGGGCAAAACAGCCCCCGCAGTCCTCTCAGTAAGATTTCTTCTGAAATGGCCCATGAAGCAGTGGAATTGACTTCTTCGGAAATGCAAGACACTGGAGAGGAAAACAAAGAGGGTAGCCAGAAAACCTTCAGATACAGTGAATTATCCAACAAGAGCAAGTGTGGGGAAAAGCAAATGTTTCAGAGAGATAGTAAAGAATTTGCAGATTCCATTAGCAAGGGGCTCATGGTTTACGCAAATCAGGTGGCATCTGACATGATGGTCTCTGTTATGAAAACTCTGAAAATGCATAGCTCTGGAAAGCCAATTCCAGCCTGCGTGGTCCTGAAGAGGGTATTGTTAAAGCACACTAAGGAAATCGTGTCTGATCTCATTGATTCCTGCATGAAGAACCTGCATAATATAACTGGCATCTTGATGAGTGACTCGGATTTTGTCTCCGCTGTCAAAAGGAATCTATTCAACCATGGAAAACAAAATGCTGCAAACATCATGGAGGCCATGTTGAAGCGTCTGGTCAGTGCCCTTCTGGGCGAGAGGAAGAAGACAAAGTCTCAGAGTTTGTCATATGCAACCTTGAAAGCTGGATCTCAGGATCCTAAATGCAAGAATCAAAGCCTTGAATTTTCAACCATGAAGGCTGAAATGAAAGAGAAGGATAAATGCAAAATGAAATCAGACCAGTGTAAGTCATTGACCAGTGCTGAGAAAGTCAGTGAACACATTCTCAAGGAGAGTCTGACCATGTGCAACCAGAAGCAAGGAAATCCATGCAAGATGGCTACTAAGCTATGCACCAGTAAAGATGAGAAAAAAGGTAATAAAAGCCCTTCTACAGATTCACTGGCCAAGGACTTGATTGTATCTGCCCTTAGGCTAATCCAATACCATCTCACCCAGCAAGCCAAAGGCAAGGATACACTTGAAGAAGATGGCCCTGGTTCCTCCCTGGGCTATGTGACTCAGAGTACCCAATATGAAAAGTGTGGAGGTGGCCAAAGTGCCAAAACACTCTCAAAGAAGCATCTCGAATCTCGTGGAACTCCTGGACCATCCACTTCTATAAAGGAGAATCAACAACTGGACTGCCAGAAGCTGGATATGTCAAACATTGTTCTCTCACTGATCCAGAAACTGCTGAGTGATAGCCCCTTCAGCTGTGATGAGCTATGCGATGGTGAGAACAAGCGTTCTGATCCCAGAACAAACAAAACATCTTCCATGGCTAGAAGACCCGACAGAGAAGTACCATGTCAGGATAATGCAGAAGTGGACTTTATCAGTGGGATGAAGCAAATGAACCGCCAGTTTATAAATCAATTGGTAGAATCTGTGATGAAGCTGTGCATGATCATAGCTAACTACAGCAACAACAGAGAAGCCTTTGCTGAACTGGAAGAACAAGAAGCAGGCTTGGCAAATAGTGTCAACATTGGTAGCTCCAGATGTGGTCAGGAAACCACTGTGTCGAGGAACCAAGATTCTCCTGGGCCTGAAGTTATTGTCAATAATCAGTGCTCTACAAGTAACTTGCAGAAGCAGCTCCAGGCTGTTCTGCAATGGATTGCAGCCTCCGAATTTAACGTGCCCATGCTCTACTTCATGGGAGATGATGATGGACAACTGGAAAAGGTAAGCAATCCAGAAAAGAACAAGAGGAAAGAATGGGTGGAGGTGGGAGGTCAGCATTCATACATATGCAAAGTCTCTCATTCTCTTTATATACACCTGTGTGCCCATCACAGTTGCATTTTCCACATTAGATGGATTCCAGAAAAATCTAACACTTAGCCAAATTATTTTTATTCCAGAAGACTGAACCCAGGCAATCCTTCCTACTCCCAACCTCGTACTTTTTTAGGGAAGCAGAGGAATGGAAACTCCAAACCAGCAATCAGCACATACTAATTTAAGGGTCCAACACCTGGTGGGGAATATTTAGTGAACGCAATTAATTTCAGAGTTTGTTTTTAAAGCACAAAAAGAAAGTACCTTTGACATTTTGATCTGTCATTAAAGAAGTTTCAAGGGAAACAGAAAAGCAAGTCAGTAGCCTCTAGTCCTGTATTCGTGACACACTTTACTCAAATTGTAGGATCAAGTTTTGGAAGATTGGGTAAGAGGCCTGGGGATTTTAGTTCATTTTGTCCAGCGAGTTTTCCTCCAGAAAGACTCAATCTGCTCTCTTTATAGCTTCCCGAAGTATCAGCCAAAGCAGCTGAGAAAGGCTACAGTGTGGGAGATCTGATTCAAGAAGTCATGAAGTTTGCCAAGGAACAACAACGGGATGAAGAAGTGGGGAACATGGCTAAGAAGCAACTGCTAGACTGGCTCCTTACTAACCTGTAAAACTAAAACTTCTTCAACTCCTCTCCATCGTACTTCCCTCCCCCAAGCAGCATTCCATCTCAGCTGGAGCCACCCCTACCATCATGCTGGTGAATTGCACAATACATGACTGTGCTTCCCAATACATCTGAGCAGTTGCATTGTGCAAATACGAGTTGCCCTGGCTGGGAAGAAAAATTTTTAAAAATTTAAAAATTTTAAAATGTCGATATTTTCTTCGTCAAAGCTGTCTGGGGCAAAGGAGGGGGATGGGTTCTATTTCTAGAGCTGGTGATACGGTGCTGGATTCGTGTCCAGATCTCACATTATTTTCTATGCTAGGCACTCAAAATACAGGAATATTACTTAGGTGCAAGTTCCTAAATAATCTGATTTGTCCAAATAATCTCAATTCGTAGCCTATTTAGAGTTTTGCCACCTGTAGCTTCTCTGTTTCTTCTAGAGTGACACACCTAATAATCTCCTTCCACATTCCAAGGATACAGTGTTCTCAGTTTTTGTTGAGTGTGCAGATGGGCTAGCTTAGATGAAAAACAAGTTGAAGAAAGTGCACTACCCATGGGTATTGACCCACGGGCCACACACACACACACACACACACACACACACACACACTGTTGTTCATTGCCATGGTTAAATACTACCCAGAACTATAATGGGATCTGATTCTTCCTCATGTACAAATAAAGCTTCCTTATAAGCCTTTTCCTTCAAATGATATTTTACCTTTCACCAGTCTGAAAGAAAAAATTTGCCAAGAATATAAAGCTATTCCTTGTGAGTCCCAATATCCAGGTGTCCCAAAGTCCCCTGTGGGATTAGAGCTAAGTTCCTAGATTTGCTCTGTGCTTCCCAGGATTCAACTTCATTGGTAGAATTCATTGCAGATCAGATTAAGACAGTAGTTTGAGCACTATGGCTTTTGGTTAGCTGCTTCACTATGTGCCTTCTTGGCTTGCCTTGGCACCTGTAAGGTACTGGGCCTTAATAGAACAAGCACAGTCCTGCTGGACTCAACAGACCAACCTTTGCCTCATTCTAGTCACACCCTTTCAGGCAGCCCTCCAGACTTGGAGCCTGTTTCTAGATTATCTGTAAAATGTAGCTAAAATTATTCTCACACTGTTTACAGGTTAAACTGGGAGAATGATGTGATAGTGTTTTGTACCAGATGGATCTTGTAACAAATGAAAATATGTGAAGGAAGTTGTCCTAACATAGTAGAGAGTGCTATCTTGATTTCAGAACGGAAAACAAGGATGTTGGAGTAGGAGACCCAGAGAGGTAAGAGGCACACAGGCAAGGTTTGCCAACTTCTCCATAACGCCAGGGCCAGTTAGAAGGAAAGCCAGGCCCATTTAAAGTAGTAGCTTTCAAACTCTCCAGCCTGGACGATAGCTAACCTAACCTTTCCATTCTCACCCCACCCCATGTAAAGCTTTGGAGTTGAGCCAAAGCAGATCTTTGTCTCTGCCCTTGAAGAAAATCCCTAATAAACAAATCCCCAAGCCAGGGCTGCATTGCTAATGACATAGTCCTCCCTGAGCACAGCTGGGTCCCCTGGTAGTTTAGTTCCTTGATTAATTCGTCTTTTACCTTGCTCCTGATTTTCATTATGAAACAGCCTTGGAGATTACTTGGAGGATAAAATAGAGCAAAGGAAATTATATGTTAAGTTAAAGGAGGGGGGTTGGAGCAGGGTGCTCTCTAAAGGCCATTCAGTTATGACATTCGAGGATTAGAAAGACTCTTTCATAATTTCGCCAGGAAACTTAGGTGGATGAATTAAGTTCATGCTCAAGAAACTTGATTTTTGCCAGAGCTAACTGACAGGTTCCAGCAAAGAAAGGAATGCTTGAGGCTACAGGGATCCTGACAAGGGTCTGGAGGAACTTAATGGTTCTTGAAGTTTATTGCTGGAGACTGAGACCCTGGCCTTTGCCCTCTGTAAATGAGAAGTGACCCCAGGCAGCCCAAGAGTAATGTGCCCATGCTTAATGCCATCATTTAGAAATGCACAAGGACTTAGACTGAATATATAGTAAGAGCTGTGTATATAGTAAGAATGGTTCTACAGGAGCAGAAACAAAGGGAAATGGAATTCTCTTCTGGCAGACAGTACAGTTGGCATGATATGTCTTTACAGTTTTAGTCTCTCTGCTATCAGGCCTCCATTCTAAAAATTGGGAGCACAACTTGTCTGGGAGATTATTAGAGGGCCAGAACTACACTGGGGTGAGACAAGATAGTTACTTGCTACAGGGGTCAAAAACTTAGCAATTAAGAAAAACAATATTTTTCAAAAATCAAATTTAATGTCTCAAACCCACAATAAACAAAATATCGAATGTTTTAATACAGAGGTTCAGTAGCATTGCTGTGCCAAGCTATAATATAGAACTTGAGGCCAAAAAAAGCATCGGGAAGCCCCCAACCCTTTCCCCTTCACCCTCCTCCCCAGAGCTTTGCCAGAGGCTACAAGGCCCCTCTGTCACTACCGTCCTCCCTGTTCTCAAGGCCTGGCAGTGTCCATGGCCAGGTTTTTGTCTGGCCACTTTTCTGCATAGTCCCTTCAACTGCCCAGACCCCAGCCTTGGCCCAGGACCCTTTGGGAGAGAGCAGACGTACTGTGGGGCCTCCACAGCCTGGTCCCATCTCCTGCAGCTCTGAATAAGACTGATTTTGTGGGAGTTACACTTTATTGGAGATAAGTAAAGCAGTTTTAGAGAATGTGTCACCCTGAAAGCCTATATCTGTATAAACAATTAATAGTGATGTTCTTGAAGAACTTAGGAAAGAAATAACAATTCAAACAAGTTTAGGAATGAAAAAACAAAATTTAGATCGAGGAAAAAAGTAAACAGAGAGAGAAAATTTGTCACTTAAGCCTTTAAAACTCAGGAACTTGAGTATATTGCAGTGTTTTCTCTCCTGCTTAACATAAGGGCACATCATTCCTAACAAAAGCTCTTATTAGATAAATTTCAATTAAAAACAAGAATCACAGAAGATTGCACCTGTGCAAATTTTACCTTAAAATAGTTCTAATAATGAAAGAAGAGGGGCCATGGGTTTAGCTCAGTGGTGTCACTGCCTGCCTCGCAAGCACCAGGTCCGGAGTTCAATCCCAGATACCAAAAATAAATCAATAAATAAATAATGAAAGAAGAAAAATAAAAATGAAAGGGAGGTAGAAATAAAAATACCGCTTTTGCAAATGGTATATTTGTTCCCCATGAAAATCAAATTCCCAAATACCAGAGGCAATGAATGAATTTTGTAAAGGGACAAGATATATATTTTGAGCTGCAAGAATCTACTATCAACTAACAAAATCCCAGCCACTTTATCTCTTGTGACTCAGAGCAATGTAAAAATGTCAGCAGTTTCCCCACACTAAAGTCTGCAGTTTCAGAACATAAAACAAATCTAAAGGGATCTATTCCAATTCCAATATCCTAGAGCAACCCAGTCAGAGGGGAGTCTATTTACAATACTAAAAATACATTTCCTTTATATGGGGTGTCAAACACTACTGTGTGCTTTAATTCTTTCAAAAACATTCTAATATGGCTTCTTATTAGATTCTTTATTATGGATGAAATATTAGAAGCTCAGATTTAAATTCCTTTCTCAAGATCATACAGCCAGTAAGCAGGAGAGTTGGGATTAAAATCCAGGTTTGCCACATGTCAAATTCTATGCTATTATTATTCTACTATAGTCTCTCACTATTAATACAAATCCATGCTTATTAAAGAACAAATAAATAGAATAATAATAGGAAGAATAATAAAGGAAAACACAGAAGGAAAAAACCCAGCTCTGACTATTAGAACTAAATTAAATAAAACAGCATTCTCCATTCTCCAATTCAATGCATAGTTCTTATTTAATGACAATTTAAATCTTTTAAAAATTAATTTTATTGGTATATTTTAGGTATACAACATAATGACATTCATCACTGGAGATCTGTACCTTTACATAATATATCTTGATCCTTAATTTTTTCTCCATTCCCCTGCCCTCCCTTCAACACCTTCACCCCTCCCTATTTACAAAGACTTTGTTTCCATTTTTTTTTCATTTTCTCATGTGAATTTTATTCCCCTTTCCTTTCCCCTACCTCTCCCACTTCCCCTTCAACTTTGTACCTTTTCTTCCTATTTCACATTATCTACTATACATTTTGATCCTTATTTACACTTTCAGTTTCTTTATGGGATAGTCTCAAAGTATATCCACCAAGATACTTATTAATCACAAAGGAAAATAGTAACTTTACAACAGAGAAATCCTTCAGGCACACTGTAATTAGATAATAAAGGTAACCTCACCAGTGAAGACACACTGATGTCATCTATCACTTGATGTGATATGAAGACAGTATTACCTATGTGTCATTCTTGTCACAAAACCATAACCCTAGTATAATCATGAGTAACCATCAGCCAAACCTAAGTTGAGAGACATTCTGCATAATATCTGACCAGAATTAATATTAATGGTCATAAAGGAACATTTTGGGATGATAAAAATGTTTTACATATCTTCATAAGTGTTTCTCAAGGTTCATCAATCTATACCCTTAAAATTAGTTCATTTATTATATCTAAATTATCTGGAGATGCTTTAAAAATGTTTAAGGCTGAGATTGTAGCTCAACAGTAGAATACCTGCTTAATATGTGTGAGGCTCTAGGTTCAATACTCAGTACCAAAACTCAATAAATTTAAATTCAATAAATACCTATTGGGAAAAATTCCCTTTCACTGTTCATAAGATTCATTGTACTCCTGCCTTTTCCCAGAAAGTTTCCAATTTGGCATCTTTCCAACTTTGGGCTCTGAGCCAGCCTTACTTTGCACCCCTCCACCTTGCTCCTTCCACTTGACAGTGGTGTCCCAGAGTAGGACCTTGGGTGCCCCCTCTATAAGAACTTCACTCCCAGATCCCAGTAAGCTACATATGAAAGATAAGAAATAAATTTCCAATGATGAATGTCATCATATTGTATGCCTAAAATGTACCAATAAACAGTGAAATAAAAAAGGATGTGGCACAAGCCCGAGGTCATAGGCCTGTAAGCTCACTGATGGGTCACCAATGTGTGTCTGAGTTGGAAAGTTGAAGAAATTGGAGTCCTGGAAATTGATGTCCCAAAGATGATAACAGCAAAGGGCACAAGAAGACTGGAACTTTTCTAACTAGGTACACTTCTTCCTTTCCCTTTTTATACCACTCAGGATGAGTCTTCTCTCCTCAGCTCACTGGTCTACATATCAATCATCCACAGACACATCCAGAACTGTGCTTTACTATTCTACTAGGCATTTCTTAAATTATTCAAGTTAACATATCATGATTAATGGTCATATGTGCCAATAGTTACTTTTAATTACATCACTCTGTTGTATTTCATCACACTAATTAGTATATACTATTTACTGTTGTTTACTTGCTTATTTACTGTCTCCCACTAGAAAAAAAAACCTCATGAACAGGGACCTGTCTGCTTGCCCAGTACTGCATTCTTGGTATCCAGTACAGTACCTAGTACATAGTAAACAAGTCAATAAATGTTTAATGAATAAATAATGATCCACCTCTTCACTGGTGGGGGAAAATAACTTTGAATAGGAATTATAAAATTCGTTCTTAACCTTGGCAATCTCACTCACTATAGCCTAATGCTAGCTTTCCCACCTCAAAAAGGGAGATGATAATCTTTATCATTTGTATCTACCTCTCTGGAAGTGTTTTGCAGATCAAAAGAGGCAAGTATATTGAAAATGTTTCAAAGTCATGCCTAAATGTTCCCATTAAAGCTTTAGAACAAAACAATAGCAAAAATAATAATGTTTAACATTTGTAGAGATTTTACTATGAGCCAAGCATTCTTCTAAGTGCTTTCCACTATAATATAGTTTATGCTTTCCATTATGATATCATTTAATCCTCCCAATAACCCTATGAAGTAGTTACAATCATTATACTATTTTGAAAATGAGGTAGCTGAAGCCTAGAAATGAAAGTAACTTTCTCACCATCACACAGCTAAGAAGTGGCAGAGCTGGGAGTCAAGAACAGAAAGCTTTCAATCTATCCTGCTTCACAGAACACCAGGAACTTCTCCATAATGTCAGCGTCAGGGTAAATCCTGGAAACAACATAGGGAACACTGACAGAATGGAGCAAGTAAATCTAGGAGGCAAAAGGAACCTCTGCAGTGAGCTGGAGGGTGGAATGGAAAGAATTTATCCAGGTGAACAGGCACAGATTGTCAAAGGTACAGTATTTCAGGAATAGACCATGACACAATGGCCCAGACGAAGGCCTAAAGCTACCCTAAGTCAGCCAGCATCCCTCCAAAGAGCAGACACAGCTCTTAGGACTCCAAGCCAGTGATAGGCCCAAATACAAGCAGAGGTCATCCTCAAAAGGCAGCCTCATGGAACAGATAGGGATTTCTCATTTGCTAACAGGGATCAAGGATGCTCATTTTATGAGGGAGGGGGACACAGACTGAAAGAGTACCCGAAGACAGGCTGACACACATTTACATTGATGGGGGACAAGGGCAGTCCCTGGTAGTACCCAACCAAGGCACTCAATAGCCAGAATGTGTCAGATGGAGTAGACGGAGATGTTATGGAATATTTGGGGTACTCAGGGCATTTGCCAGTCACATGAACTTATTTTAACATTTTGATAGCCAGTAGAGAGGTATCTATACCTAAAGTCTGAATGCCAGGCTTAGACTGGGATTGATGATTGATTGATTGATTTTTGTAGTACTAGGGTTTGAACTCAGGGGCACATTACCTAATCTACATCCCCAGCCTTTTTCTTTTTTTTTTTTTTTTCCTCTCATTGAGTTTATTGGTACACTTTAGGTATACAGTACAGTTACATTCATTATTGGGATCTTGTACCTTTACATGACAGGTCCTGGTTCTCATTTTTTCCCCTTGTCCCTGCCCTCCCTTCACCCCCTCCTCCTCTCCCCATTTACAAACACTTTATTTCCATTTTTTCATTTTCTCGTATTTTTTCTTTACCCTTATTAGCTTTCTCCTACCCTTCCCACTTTCTTTACACCTTTAGCCCTTTTCTTCCTATTTCACATTGTCAATTATCTCATTAGGATCTTATGTACTATTATAGTTTTTCACACCAGAGAAACTATATATTTACACATGTGTGACTTTTTTATTTCACTTACGTCCCCAGCCTTTTTCAAAACCAAGTCACACAAAGTCACTAAGTTGCCCAGTCACCAAATTCATGATCTTCCTGCTTCAGCCTCCCAGAATGCTGAGATTATAAGCATTTGCTGCCACACCTGGATGGAAAAAGTTTTACCATCTTTCATCTCTCCCAAGCCTTGGGGCCTGGCAAAGAATTGAATTCAGAGTAACACCTAACGTGAGGACAGCTAAAGGAAAAGGTGGGAGGGACCTCATTAGTTGCTCCTTGCTCACACAGCTCTACCCTTACTTCCCCTTTGTCTTATTAAGTCCTCATTTTATGCTTGCTTCTCCACTAGACTAAATTGTGTGAGCTTTCCCATGCAGAAGAAAAAATACCCAATACTGGTAATTTAAAAGAAGAAATGTTCAATTTGGCTCATGGTTTCAGAGCCAGGTCACCTGACTCGAAGGCAGAATTGGCATGGCAGAAGAATGTGGCAGAGAAAGCTGTTCAGTTTATAGTGGCTGGAAACAAAACAGGTTAGAAAGAAAGTCAGGGAGAGATACACCCTCCAAAGCCATGTCCCCAGTGACCCATCTCCAAGTGGGCCCCACCTCCTATCAGCACATTCAGCTATGAATGATTCAGCCATCTCTCCAAGAGTCTTTCCAACTGCTTAAATGGACAACTAAGCCTAACCATCACAGACACAAAGGCTTCCCATAAACCAGGCTCAGTGGCACTCACCTGAAATCCCAGCACCTAGGGGGTCTGAGGCAGAAGAATTGCAAGTTGGAGCCCGGCCTGGACAATTTAGCAACTTAGCAAGACCATGTCTCAAAATTACATTAAAAATAAAAGGAATGGGGATGTCATTTAGTAGGAAAGTTCTGGGTTAAATCGTCAGTACCAAATAAAAAATAAACAATAATAACAACAACAAACAGGCCTCCCTAACAGGCAGCTAGTCAGTCAATGTTAGTTAAGTAATAGCAAACATTTAATGCGTACTGACTTCGTGCCAGGCTCTGTTGCTGAGCTCTTGTCACAGATTTTTCTCATGCGATCGTCTTAGCACCCCTGTTGTTAGCCTCAATTTGCAACGGAGGAAATGAAAGCAGAGAGACTAAGAAATTCACCCACATCCAGGATTAAGCCAAGGCAAAATGACTCTGGAATCTGTACCCAATTGCCATGCTTGACTTGAGTGGTGGGTGGGTGACCAAACATGTGAGAAACACCAGGGGTGAATGGCTTGTTTAGATACTAGAAAGAGATAAGGTAGCTGGAGTAGAGAATATGAAGGGGAAGAAGCAAAGTATGGCATCAGATTTCAAAGAATCTTGTATATTATGTTTAAAATTTGGGGGGCGGAGTAAGAATCAAGATGCCTTATGTGTATGTACCAATATTCCATGATAAATATGTTCATTATGCATTGCAAAAATATACTAATTTGTTTTCAAATTTGGATTGTTCATGTCAAGAAAAGCCATCTGAAAGATCTGTGCCCCACAGTTTCACAGTGAGATTTGTATTCTGGAATGCTTACTCGGTCTACTCTGAAAAGGATGGATTAGAGGGAGCAATGTGCTATTCAGTTATTCTTTAATTTTCCTTTCATTTTTCTTTTATGAAAATGCCAGGCTCCCTGGACTTTACTAAAGGTTGAAATGACTTATCCAGACCAGGGGCCAACACACCTCTTGGGAAGTAGATGGAGGAAATGATAGAATTGGTGAAGACGAAAGTGGCAGATTTTCACTTTTCTTCCCTATGGCAATACTTTCTGTCACTCCCACTAGTGCCAGAAAGAGTAGACTTCAGACTATACTCTCCCCCACTCCAGATGACAAATGGGTGTACTTTCCCCTGAAGTGGTTTCACACAACACCTCCCAGAAATGATAAATCCTACCTCTGAACTCAGCAGGAAATGGGAAGCAAAGGAAAACACCTTGACCTTCTAACCTTTCAAGAGCTGGGTAAGGGAGTTGATAGCACATGTGTTCCAGAGGCATCTTTTGCTTTTGGAGAAGAAATTTCTTCTGTCAGAAATTTCAGGTGTCTTTGCCAGACATCCCTGTGGCACAAACCATCTGCTAGGGGGAAGATGGGGCTTGTCGGAGAAGTCCCTGGTACAAATGATCTACTTCTGAACTGACAGAACAGCTTAGTTTTCCTGATTCTTGTGTAACCTCTAGGCAGGCACACCTATGGTGTGACTTGTTACCTCTTTCTGTCCTTCATTGAGTCCGCACTTGGGGTTTCCTTCCAGCTTTCCTGGCGCTTCCTTCCTTCTCAGTCTCTTTCGTGACCATCTGTGAAGTGTTGGAGAACCCCGAGATCAGCTTCCACTCACCGCCTTTTCATCACTCCACTCCCTCGCTGAGCCTCCTGGCACTTTGCCAGGATTTGGGTCCTAAAAGATGGCAAGAATCAAAGTAGCCGAGAGGGTGTGACATGATGCTCTCCAATTGTGCTTCTCTGTTGTGCTCCTGGAACTTTTAAAATACAGTTTTGCAGCCTGCACTGGCCTCAAGGAAACTCTCAGTTCCTTACTTTAAGGCTGTAATATGGTCCTGTGCACTTGAAACAACCTTTACCAAGTAGTATTCTATTACACCTTTCTGTTTTGAAGAAATTAAAACCTACAGAAAAGTTGTTAAGACTAGTACAATAAGTATCCATACCTTTATCCAGGTTCACCAATTAACATTTTGCTTCTTGCTTTATCTACCAAGCATACAACT
>NW_022900951.1:43763011-43803045 GCF_012274545.1 Fukomys damarensis | reverse complement strand
TATACATATATGTATATATAATGTATATATACACACATAATAATTAGATAAATTATTATTATTTTGCTTAACTATTTGAAACTTAGTGCAGACATCTTGATGATCCACTCCAAACCTTCCAATGTGTATCTCTTAGGAACAAGGACATTCTTCCTCATAAAATCCACATTTATCTTTCTTACATATCCAAATAATGGCTTCCATCTCTGTTCTCCTGTGCCCCATACAAAGCCCATGCACCGTATTTATTTGTCATGTTCCTTTAATCCAGAAAAATTCCTTGCCATTTTTTCTGGACTTTCATACCACTGACAGTTTTTGAGCATCAAGGCAAATTATTTTGCAGAATTTCTGAGAAATTTTAATTCACAGCCATAGTTGAAACTTTTTTTTTGAGACAGGGTCTCACTATGTAGTTGAGACTGACCTGGAACTCACTATGTAGCCCAGGCTGGTCTCAAATTCACAGCAATCCTCCTGCCTCAGCCTCCTGAATGCTGGGATTACAGGCGTGCACCACCACGCCCGGTAGCCATAGCTGAAAATAGTTTAAGTAGTTTGGAGAAATCACAACCAGTCAATGGACTATATAGGCCAAATGGATGACAATGCCACCAATTAGGAGCTATGCAAAAATTGGAAGGTAGTCAGGCATGAAGGAAAGAAGGGTAGTGGCTATATGAGTTGGATGTGTTAAAAATGTAAGGTCAGTATACTCAAACTCCTCTCTTCTATTTTGAAATACACATGCATTGCTAACTATAGTCACCCTACTGTGCTGTAGAACACACCTGAGTTAATCATTACTCGATGTACACGTTTTGAGCATCACATTAGTCCCCATAAATATGTATGAATATTCTGTGTCAATACAAAATAAAATAAATTAATCAAAACTACATCAAGTCACGGCAGCCATTCTTCCTGTGGTTACAAGTAGCCAAATATACCAACAGTGATTCACAGGGTGACCTCTACCATCCTCTCACCCATCTCCATCACCCAGCCAGGCCTTAACATTGAACCATCTACACAGATGTTGAATGAGCATATATTATGTGTTAGGTACTGCCCTAAGCACATTTCGTGTATTATCTCATCTAATTTTCACCATCACAAACCTTCTAGAAGGCAAAAGCTATGGTTGTACCTATTTGATGGGTGAGGATCACACAGCCGGCAATTGATGATATCAGAATTTGAACACAGGCAGCCTCAAAAGTGAGGGTTCAGAGCTGCGACATGTTTAAAAACGTATTTTACATTTATCCCTAAAATTGGCTTTTGTTCTTCTGGTTCATATATTTATTCACGTTAATACATTTATAGATTCATGCAACTTCCACCAGTATCAGGATACGGAACAGTTCCATCACTTCAATGAAACTCCCTGTGCTGCTCTCTCCTCTCCCAACCAATGGAAAATGTTGTACTTTCTTCCCCTACAAACCTGCTTCCAATGGCAATGAAGTTTTCAAAACTTTGCCAAATAAATCAAATCTTTCTCTAGTGACTGGCCAGTGGTCAGTTGGGTCAGTTCAGTCAGTTGTGTCCCTAAGGAGACCTGTTAATATCAGTTAGGAGTCTTTGCTATGCTAATCAAGGCCAGGAAACATACAAAGAGGACAACAGTAAACCTTAGCATTCATAACCGCGTTATGGAGCTAGCCTGCTTTTCTGAGGTTCCCATTTTCCATTGACTGTTAACTTCCCGTATTTTTTAGTTCCCTGGGCTCTCCTTTGTGGCTTAGAAGGCCTAATATAATCCACCTGCAGGACTGTGCTGTGTCTGAGCCACGTAAGAAGGTATAGATCAGGGTACAGGGAGGCAGAGATCAAAACAAAACAAAAAGCCAATGGTCTAGGCCCCTCCCAGAGACACAGCTCAATTGAACACTAAAGAAGTTACATAGACTTTGGATGGTTTGTTTGTTTGTTTGTTTGCTTTTGTAGTACTGGGATTTGAACCAAGGTCTTCAGGCTGACCTGTATCCCCAGCCCCATTTTTTTTTGAGACAGGATTTCACTAAATACATAAATTGCTCCAGGCTGGACTCAAATTTGTAATCTTCCTGCCTCCATCTCTCAGAGTGTTGGGTTACAGACATGTTCCACCAGATCCTGAGACTTCTTTTCTTTTTTGTACTGGGGATTGAATCCAGGGCCACATCCCCAGTCCTTTCACTGAGCCACATCGCTTGTCCTTTCTCCATTTATTATTATTTTTTTTAAAGTAAGATCTTACTAGATCACTAAATTGTCCAGGTTGTGCTCAAACTTGCAATCCTCCTACCTCGGCTATAAGTATTAGGATTATAGGCAGATACAGTTCCCCATTCCTAGTTGCTCTTTACGACTGCCACACAACCCCAAATGAGACTGCCTGGTGATCAGGGAGCAAGAGAATAGGAGAAAAAAGAAAGAAAAAGATATCCACCTATTTCCCACATTTTTTTATGCTCTTTGATCCAGAGCTACACAATCTCTGTCTGCTCCAAGATGCTCATCTCTAGGGTTAGAGTACTGAGTTACTGCTGGAGGATACTAGAGGAACAAAAATAGTAAACTCACCACTTGTTTTCATGGATTATTTTTAGGTCTAGTGTTCTTCTCTGGTCTGCCTGCTGGTACTTACTTTACAGAGTCCTCAAATAGTTGCTCATGCATTCTGCACATGTTTTTTAATTTAATAAATTGGGAGATCAAGGGAGGTATGTATTTATGCCAGAAATTTCAGAGTCAGAAATTGTTCTTCTTTTTAAACTCCATACCATTGTGCCTCCCAGACACCATTAATGCAATATATGTCCATCAGATTCATTACCTATTCACTTAATTTTACCTCTTCCAATTTTTTTTATCTCAACTAATCCCACCATTTATTTAGTTGGACTCCTGGGTGTTGTCTTGGACCCACTCTCTAATGTTCATTCAGTGCTTGTTTCCCTCTCCTTTCCACTATATATCTAAAACCAATCAGGCCTCTGTTTTTCTTGCCTATATTATTAAAATTTTTATTGGCTATATGTAGAAAAGTGCACAGTTATAAGCACTTTTCAAGAAATTATCACAAACTAAACCCACATATAGTAAAAAAAAAGAACATTCCCAGCCTCTAAAAGCCCATCTGTGCTTCCTGTCAAACACTACCTCCTTCCCTTCTCCCTGTGGGTGACCACAACAAAGACTCTCAACACCACAGTTTGGTTCTGCCATTTTAAAAACTTTGTATATAAAGAAAATAACATTATATGATTTTTCTGTTTCCTGGGTAAAGTATTTGCTTATTTTCCTTAGTTCAACATTGTTTGTAAAATTCAGCCATGTTGTTGCTTCTTGTTTTATTTTCACTGCTGTATATAATATTCCAGTGTATAGTTATATCATCCATGACTGAGGGACATTTGGTTTGTTTTCAGTTTGGGCCTATTAAAAATAGTGCTACTGTGAATGCTCCTATGCATGTCTTTTGGTGGTCATAAGCACTCATTTATATTGGATGAATAGCTACAGATAATATTTATGATATATATTTGTTTGACCATAGTAGTTACTGCAATACTCAACCAAAGTGGTTGTATCAGTTCATACTTCCACAAATGTCATATGAGAATTCCTTATTCTCTATAACTTGATAATATCTTAAGAGATTAATATATCTATGTATTGGTTTTCTCCCTGTTCGTTCTTTTTTTTTTTTCTGCCTCATCAAGGAAGTCATTGGATCTAGCCCTCATAACCTCCAGGGTGTTTGCAACAGGGCAGAAAACTGATATTTCCCACAAAGTTCCTGGCTTTTGTTCACAACTGCCTTGAGTCCCAGAGAGAGGAAAATTTACCAGTAAACACAACAAAAAATAGTAGTAGAAATTTGAGGGGAAAAGGATTTTCTTGGACTGAAAAAAAGATTTTTCCCTGACATAAGAGAAGAGGAAATTCCAAAGTGACAGAGCTTAGTCTGGCCTCTGGGCCGTAGGCAGGGAAGGCAGCAAGAGAAACAAAAGGGATATGCATTGGAAAGAAAGAAAAAGTATCTTTATTTACCAATGACACGATCCTTTACATAGAAGACCAGACCCACAAAGCTCCACCAAAAGACCCTTAGAACTAATAAACAATTCAGCAGTGTGGCAGGAGATAAAATCAACACACATGAAAAGAAAATCAACACCATTCCTATACACCAATAATGAACCTATGGAGAAAGAAATAAGGAAAAAAAAATCCTATCCATGGTAGCTTCAAAATAAATTAAATACCTAGGAATTAACCTAACCAAGGAAGTGAAAGACCTCTATATAATGGAAACTATAATACTCTGAAAAAGATATTGAAGAGGACATTAGAAAATGGAAAGACATCCTGTGATCTTTGTTAAGCAGAACCAATATTGTCAAAATGGTCATATTACCAAAAATGATTTGCAGATTTAAAGCAACTCCAATAAAAATACCAACAGCATTATTCACAGAACTAGAAAAAGAATTCCTCAAATGTATACGGAACTAGAAGAGACCCAGAATGGCCAAAACAATCCTGTGTAAGAAAAGCAAAGTAAGAGATCCCAGCAAGTAGTGGTGTGGACCACAGAAGCGTGGCTGCAGGCAGATCCAGCCAGGACCCTGCCCTGAGCCCAGAAGCTTGGGCACACAGACCCAGAAAAGATCTGTACAGGCACACAAGCATCAGCCAGAGGCCTGCCCCAATACCATCAGTAAGTGTGCAGAGACCTTAGCCAGAAGCCTACTCAGACACCAGGGACTGGGGTGCACAGCCCTCAGCCAAAGGCCCTCCCAGACAACAGCTACATAGACACCCCAGCGAGAGGCACACCTAGATACAATCCCTAGTGTGCACAAGCCCCAACCAGATAATAGGTCAGCTCAGGGATCCAGAAGGCCACCACTCTGAACTCAGGAATTGGTGCATTGGTGAGCAGCAGAGAAAAGGCTACTCAGTGACTTTCAGAGAATTAAAGACCACTGGGTGAGCAGAAAGATGCCTCAACAACATACTACATACAAGAAACACACTAAATTTAAAAAGAAACTCATAGAATGAAAGCTATAGGGTGGAAAACAATAGTCCATGAGACAGGAACCTGAAAAAAAGCAGGAGTAGCTACCCCCTTTGCAGATCACGTGGATTTCAAACCAACACTGATTAAGAGAGACAAAGAAGGACACTATATCCTTATAAAGTGAATAATCCAAGAGGAAAAGGTGACAATCATAAATATATATGCACCAAACACTAGTGCACCCAACTATATAAAACAAATACTAGTGGACATGAAAAATCAAATAAGCACTAATACAATAGTAGAGGGGGACCTCAATACCTCACCGTCAAAAATAGATCAACTTGGCCTGGGATTTAGCTCAGCGGTTCGGTGGCCTGCCTCGCAAGCGCAAGGACCCAAGTTCTATCCCTGGTACCAAAAAAAAAAAAAAAAAAAGATAAACTAAAAAATAGAAACTAGAAAAAAAAAATAATGAAGCTGGGGATTTAGCTCAGTGGTTCTGCCACCTGCCTCAGAAGCACAAAGACCTGAGTTCGATCCCCGGTACCCCCCAAAAACAAAGAAATATTAAAAATCAATTAAACCCTTGAACAAGCGAACTTAACAGATGTTTACAAAGAGTGCTCCATCCCATACAATCAGAATGCATATTCTTTTCAGTTACCCATAGGTTGTTCTCCAAAATAGACCACATACTTGCTCATAGAACATGTTTAAGAAAGTGCAAAGGAATTGAACTTATCCCCTCTATATTATCAGACCATAGTGTGATAAAACGAGATCAATGGCAAAAGAAACCACATAAATACATGGAAATTGAACAATACACTTCTGAATAACCAATGGGTCACAGAGGAAATTAAAGAAATCAGACAGTTTCTACAATTAAATGACAATAACAATACAACATATCGGAATCTATGGGACAAAATGAAAGCAGTCTTATGAGGCAAATTCATAGCACTAAATATTCACATTAGGAAAACAGAGCAAGCTCAATTAAACAACCTGATGCTTTTAGAAAAGGAAGAGTAGGACAAACCCAAAGCTCAAACAAGGGAGGAAATTATCAAGATCAGAGCAGAAATCAATGTAATGGAGACAAAGAGAACAATTTTAAAAAAAATCAATGAAGCTAAGAGTTCTTCTAAAGAATAAGCAAAATTGACAAACCCTTAACCATCCTTATCAAAAAAAGGAAAGAAAAGGCCCAAATCCATGCAATCCTAATTTCTTTAGGAGTGAAAAGGGTGAAATTACAATAGACCCAGCAGAAATCCAGAGGATCATCAATACCTATTTTCAGAACCTGTACTCCAATAAAATGGAAAGCACAAATAAATGGACAGATTCCTAGATACGTATGAATTACCAAAGTTGAATGAAGACCTAAAAGTTCTAAATTACCCAATATCCATCAATGAAATTGAAAATGTAGTTAAAAACTTACCAACTAAGAAAAGCCCAGGCCCTGATGGCTTTGCTGATGAATTATACAAGACATTTAGAGAGCAACTATTATGACTACTGTTTAAACTCTTCAATAAAATTGAAAGGGAAGCAATACTCCCAAATTCATTCCTGGAAGCAAGCATCAACATCATCCCCAAAGCAAACAAAGATCCAACCCAAAAAGAGAACTATAGGCCAATCTCACTAATGAACACAGATGAAAAATCCTTAATAAGATACTGGCAAATAGAATGCAGAAGATCATACACCCTGACCCAGTCGAATTCATCCCAGAGATGCAGGGATGGTTCAACATATGCAAATCAATAAATGTAACACACTATACTAAGAGAGCCAAGGACAAAAACCATATGATCATCTCAACAGATGCAGAAAAAGCATTTGACAAAATGCAACATGCATTCATGATAAAAACCCTACAAAAAAATCTCAGATAGACAGTCTCTTCCTCAATCTGATAAAAGCCATCTATGAAAAGCCAACAGCCAATATCATACTAAATGGTCAAAAACTAAAAATTCTTCACACAAAAGTCAGGAACAAGACAAGGATGTCCACTATCACCACTCCTATTCAATATAGTTTTGGAAACATTAGTCACAGAAGTTAGACAAGAGAGATGTAAAAGAAATATAGGAAATGAAGAGGTCAAATTGTCACTATTTGCAGATGACATGAAAACCTATATAAAAGACCCCAAGAAGTGCACCAAAACCCTTCTAGACTTACTAACCAAATTCAGTAAAGTAGCTGGATACAAGGTCAACACACAAAAATCAATAGCTTTCCAACACAAAAAACAGACTCACTGAGAGAGAAATAGGGCAAACAATTCCTTTCACAATAACATCCAAAAAATTGAAATACCTAGGAATTAACCTAATGAAATAAATCAAAGACATCTACTCTGAAAATTATAGCACTCTGAAAAAAGAGATCAAGGAGGATATCAAAATATAGAAAGACATCCCTTGCTTCTGGGTAGGAAGAACCAACATAGTGAAAATGGCCATACTTCCAAAACTGCTATATAGAATCAATGTAATCCCAATTGAAATTCCAGCAGCATACTTCATGAACCTTGAGAAGACAATCCAGAAATTCATTTGAAATAAGAAGAGACCTAGAATAGGCAAAGTAATTCTAGGCAATAAAAGTAAGGTAAGGGGTTTCACAATCCCCAACTTGAAACTATACTACAAAGCTACTGTGATAAAAAACAGCATAGTACTGGCAAAGAAACAAATATCAGGACCAGTGGAACAGATTAGAAGATGCAAAAACAATTACACACACACTCAGCCACCTCATCTTCAAAAAAGAAGCCAAACACCCTCTCTGAAGGAAAGAAAGCTGCTTTAATAAGTGGTGCTGCAAAAACTAGCTTTCAGTTTGCCAAAAATTAAAACTAGACCTCTATCTCTCACCATGCATTAAACTAAAATCCAAGTGGATTAAAGATCTAAATATTAAAACAGAAACACTAAACTGGCTTGAAGAGAGGTTAGGTAGAACTCTTGAAGGCATTGGCATAGGAAAAGATTTCATGAATAAAACCTCAGTTTCCCATGAACTAGTACAAATAATTAGCAAGTTGGATTTCTTATTTAAAAGCTTCTGCACAGCAAGAGAAACAACCAAAAGTGTGAAGAGACAACCCACAAGGTGGGAAAATTTTTTCACTACATATTCCTCAGACAAAGGTCCACTATCTAGAATATATAAAGAACTTTAAAAAATCAGAGCCCCAAATTTAAAGACCCAATCCAAAAACAGGCATGTGTAATGTGCAGACATTTCTTAGACAAAGCAGTAGAAATAAACACATGAGAAAATGTTCAACATCACTGGTCATTCAAGAGATGCAAATGAAAACAATTCTGAATTTCCACCTCACCCCAGAAAGAATGGCTGCTATTAAGATATCAACCAATAAGAAATGCTGGTGGAGCTGCAGGGAAGAAGGAACTCTTCCCCACTGCTGGTGGGAGTGTAGACTGGTGCAGCCACTGTGGAAATCAGTATGGTATACTTCCAAGAATTAGAATTGGAAGTTGCATTTGACCCAGCTATTCCTCTGCTGGGTATCTTTCCCAAAGAATTAAAAGAATCATAACTCAGCAATATATGTACACACATGTTTATAGTGGCATAGTTTGTAATAGCTAAAACTTGGATATAGCCCAACAGCCCATCAACCTGAGACTGGATAAAGAACATGTGGCTTGTTTGTTTGCTTGTTTGTTTTTATAAAATGGACTACTACTCGGCGATAAAGAATAAGAAATTAGAGACATTTATAGCTAAATAGATGAACATTGAGGCCATACTCTTAAGTTAAATAAATAGGACACACATGTGTAAATACAAAATAGTTTCCCTGGTTTGAGAAACTGAAAGTGTAAATAAGAAATAAAAAGTGTAATAACTGGGTATGGTGGCGCACACCTGTAATCCCAGCACTCAGGAGGCTGAGGAAGGAAGTTTGTTGTGAGTTCGAGACCAGCCTGGGCTACATAGTGAGTTCCAGGCCATTCTCAACTACATAGTGAGACCCTGTCTCAAAAAAAAAGGTGAAATAAGAAGAAAGGGGGCAAAGGAAAAGGGGAAGTGGGAGGGGTAGGGGAAAACAAGGAAGGGAATGGAATTAATATGAGAAAAAGAAAAATGGAAACAAAGTCTTTATAAATAGAGAGGGTTGGATAGGTTGAAGGGAGGGCAGGGGAATGGGGAAAAATAAGAATCAAGATAGATCACGTAAAAGTACAATTTTCTCGTGAGGAATTTCATTATATTTAATGCCTAAAATATACCAATAAAATTAATTTTTAAAAAGAAAAGAAAGGAAAAGCATGAAGCATTACCTTCCCAGATTTCAAGATATGCTAGAAAGCTACATTAATGAGAACAGTATGTTCCTGGCACAAAAATAGATATGTTGACTAATGGAATAGAATTGAGGACACAGAAACAACCCCATTCACATTCAGCCATCTGATTTTTGACAAAGGGGCTAAAAACATACATTAGATAAAAATAGCCTCTTTTAAAAACATTATATGTGTGTGTGCGTGTGTGGGGGGTGTGTGTTTAGTGTTTTCTCTCTGGAAAGTATTAAAAATTGATGAACCTTCAATTTATAAAAACATACTCTATATGATAAAAGAAAAATCTCTCTTCCAAGTTTACACTGACTTACACCCAAGGCTTTCCCCAGAATATACAACATGAGACATCTTAAATTGTAGTATAGAAGGCCCACATGGAGGGAGGCAGGGCAGCATGTGTATGTACACTTCTGTGCACAGTCAGGCCCCTGTGCATGCACACACTTGCACACAGTGGAGTGGCCAATATTTGTGATGGGTCTTGGTTGACCTGGGAATCCCCAGAGGAACCCAGGCTTGGGGAAGACCCAGTAGCCAGTAGGGTTACACTGCCCTCCTGAGCAGGGTAGGTACAGGGCAGCAAGGCTACCCACTGTCCCCAGTGTCCCTAGAGAGCAGCCCTGACCACTCCCCACCTGGGACACACCTCCAGAGCAGAATGAAACTTCAAGTCACACATCCAGAAGAAAATGTGGTTGCAGGTTCCTGGATTCTGGCCTGGCAAATGTGGACTTCAACCAGAGTAGTGATGGTCTGTCTAGGGAGAATGTGGAACCCAGAAAGCCAGGGAAAATCACACCTACAGAGTAGCAGCACCTGCACCTGTGAGTCAGAGGGGTCAGCAGTGTCTATCCAAGTGTCTGTCACTCACTATCCTGAGTGAGCTTCACACAGTTAAGATCTCAGATCCTGATATGAGAGCAAAGGCTTTATAGAACCCCTAAGGGCTACTGAACTGAGGCTCAGGACATAGGGTCACTGTGTGGCTAGGAGGTTCCTGGGCCTGAAGCTGAACTGAGGTTGCTATCTGGCTGGGTAATGGCTTGAGCACCTCAAGTAGAGCTCTGGAATCCTACAGCTCCAAGCCAGACCCTAAGCACACCAGGTTGGCCTGCTGAGAGTTCCCACAAGACCACGTTACACAGGATTCAGAACATGTATGCCATCAGGGAGCGGCCAGGCAGAGTGGAACCACATGAAGGCTTCTGTGTGGATGGCTACAGCCCTGTAGCCCCATTTTCTTTCTCTCTTCCTGATAGGACTGCATGGCAGGAAAAGGGGCCTGGCATCAAGAAGTCAGAGGGCTTACCCCAGCCAGAGAAGGTACTCCCAACTCTGCGCAGAGTTCAACAGCCCATTCTTGTAGAGCAGATGTGGTTGTTACATCTGGCAATTTGAAGTGAGGAAGCCCTGTCCTACCCCTAGCCTTCCATGAGCTCCTTTGCCAGGGGCTTCCCTTCTTCCTACCTTCCCCACTGCCCTCTATCCTCTACGGTCTCCATCTTCTTTCACCCCAGCCCAGCTGTGTAACGCCCTAACACCCCGGGCTCAGCCATCTGGGGATCTACTGGTCTCGGTTCATCCTGATATAGTGGGGTGCTTGGAGTGCTGGTGGTGTCAGGCTGGGGTTCGCTGCCCTACTTGACCTCCAAGATGGACCAGTTGGTCTCCATGATGGCTACAATCAATAATCCTGTCAGTGTAGTCCAGCAGGTAGAAGTTGATCTCCTCCCACCTACTATCAGAATACCCCTCTCAAAGTTAGCCTCTTTTACAAACAGTGCTGGAGAAATTTCTTATCCAAGTGAAGGAAATGAATCTAGACTGTTATCTCTCACCATATCAAGATGGATCAAAGACCCAGATATAAGTACCGAAAAATTTAATCTGTTGGAAAATATAAAAGGTCAAATTCTTGAAGACATAGTCACTCAAGGAGTTTCTGAACAGAACCTCAATTACACAAGTAATAATACCAAGAATCAATAAATTGGGTTATGCTAAATTAAAAAGCTTCTGCACAGCAAAAGAAACAACCAACAAACTGAATATAAAGCCTACAGAATGGGAAAAAATCCCACTTACTCTTTGGACAGAGGACTAATATCTAGGCTATTAAAAAAAAAAAAGTAAAGACGCCAGGCGTGGTGGTGCATGCCTATAATTCCAGCACTCGGGAGGCTGAGGCAGGAGGATCACTGTGAGTTCAAGACCAGCCTGGGCTACATAGTGAGTTCCAGGTCAGTTGCAACTATATAGTGAGATCCTGTCTCAAACAAACAAACAAACAAACAAACAAAATATTTAGATCTTTGATCCATTTCAATTTTAGTTTAGTGCATGATGAAAGATATGGATCTACTTTTAATCTTTGGCATGTGAAAAGCCAGTTTTCCCAGCACCACTTATTAAAAAGGCTATCTTTCCATTGAGGTAATACTCTTTTTTTTTTCTTTTGTACCAAGGATTAAACTCGGGACCTTGTGCTGGTCTTGAACTCACAGAGATCCTCCTGCCTCAGCCTCCCAAGTGCTGGGATTACAATTAAAGGCTTCTGTCTGTAAATTAGTGCTTTAGTTTTAATTTCTACTAAAACAAGGACCCATGCTAGCCCATGACACTCGGGACTCATTAGTGCCAGCCATAACTTTGCTCCCTTCACACTTTTCTCCACAAGGACTAGGTTTCTGAGTTTTGTTTTGTGTTTTTCCCCCTTATGGGTAGGTGCAGACTCAAAATTTTACTGTGGCCTAAGTGACAGGCAGCAGTGAAGATGGAGCTAAGCTTGTTTTGGTTGGCTGAGAAAGGACCAGCGTGACAAAAGAGGGCCTCTGGAGAGTCTGTATGCTCCTGTCCCAGAGAGGAGAATATGGCGTACTGCCACATCCTAGGAGTAAACTCTGTACATATCAGCAAGAACTGGGGGTGCATTTAGCCCAGATGATGTACAATGCAGCCCGACTATCAGGGTTCAAACAGTCCTTACTGAGGTAGGATGAAAAAAATAATAGGAGACAAAGAATTCATAACTTTTAAAATGTACTTTTAAGAAGGCTACAACTTTGGCTCAAGCCAAAGTTACCCAAGGCGATCCATATCAGCACTCTTTTGGTTAAATGGCCCAACCCTTATCTAAATTCTCCTATCTCCGAGAAGACCCAAGTTTCCTCAAGAACACTGAAAGTACATAAATTTGCTTAATTAGAAAGTCAGATCCCAAGATAAAGGAGTGTTATACCATTCTCACACAGACAGACCTGACACCAAGCCTTTTTCCAGGAAGCAGCTTTATTCACGCCAACACTGATTTGGTGGATTCACATCCAGAGGTTGAGCTTTGAGCATAAAAGGGTTTCACCTTTTATACAATTTTTGTTTCGTTGTCTCCCTTATGTGGTAACACAGTAAAATACCACAGCCTGATTGAGTACAGTTTATGTTACAGAGCCATGTCAGACCTTCCTGAAAAGGTCTTCACCACATGCCTTTGGGAGGGGCCCTAACACGTTACCCCTTTTTATACTTGGACCTTCTCTTCCCTTTTTAGGGTCAAAGAGTATCATCTTAGTTTAAAGGTTCACACTTCCATAACATCATTTAATACGTGGCCATTGCTTCTCAGCCTTTTGGCTAAGATCAAGTGTAGTATCTGCTCTTAGCCGTTTAATATGTGGCCATTCTTCTTTTGACCATTTCCTCAATGAAGCTGGAGAAAGGCCATATAACCAGGGAAGCCAGACAAGGCAGGATTAAGCAAGCTCCAAAAATCAAGAGTATGATATCTATGAGGCTTTTGAATCCCCCAAGATTTGAATACCATCCACCAAACAACCTCCTGGGGTCCCAGCCTTTCCAGGTCTGGACTAGGACATGAGCAATCTTTCTCATTTGATCTGTGATCTATGACTTTTCCTTCAGCACCTATCTGTAGACAGCAGTTGCTCAGGTTAAACTTTAAACAAAATCCACCCTCAGAAAAAAGTGAGTAATCTAAGGCTAAGTACTTTTGATAGCTCGCATTGCACATTTTGGTTTGCTGCTTGGCTAAGTAAGTTAAGAGCTTTGACAGTTCGTTGGTTATAATTTCCACAATTGCTTGCCATTTATGTGGTTTAGCATGCAAATGAGATTGCAGTACCTATGATCCCGTCCACCATGCTGTGAGCAGCTTCTCCTCTGCTATGCCATCCTGCCTTGGGGCCTGGGGATTACGGACTGAAATGACTGGCAAAGAGCAGGATGCACATTTGGCAACTCCATGAATATCCAGCTCTTATGTGGATTTTCATCTCTGTGCCCTGGACCTACCTTACACCCCGGCAGGCGCTGGGACCCACAGGTAACTGATATGTACACTGAGAATTAAAGTCATGGAAAGAAAGGAAGGTCCCTACACAGAGCCTGGCTCATTGCATCATCATCACCACTGACCTAATTCAAGTGGCAGAGTTTTGTAATCGTGGGACCTCGAAGATTCCCTCTGACCCTGGGGCTTGTGAACCTGTCATTGCAGAAGACCTGCCCAGCTCACCACGGTCACAACTGTGAAGCCCACTGCTATGAAGTAAAGCCAGTACCTTGACCACCTACATCCTGCTATCCATACTCAGGTTATTTTTCATGACTGGAAATAGCTTTTGCATAATCTCCCCATGTTGTTTCATTCCAAAGATTTATCCCTCACCGGCATTATTTTGTGTGGTTTCTGAGATATTTGTACTCAACCTTTGCAGCAGCAGTTGCCAAATTCTGCTTTGAAACCAAGAAATAAGAATGATTTGAAGGCAGGCACTGCCTTGCACCATGGCCCTGGTAGACCAGCAGGCTCCCAAGGCCATTTCCCATTTACAAAGTTACAAATATATTCTTAATACATCTTGAACTAGCCTTTGGGGATGCATTGCATCTACTGAATTTTCTATTCTCCTAACTTATACTTCCACATCCCAGCATATAGTGAAAATGTTTATTAAAGTTACAACTAATCAATCCGTGGAGTTATAAAACTGACCCTTACTAAATATTGTTGGCAATACTTCTGATTTTACTATTCTTGCAAAAATTATTTTAAAATTATGGGGAAACTAGATGGCAAAACAATATACTTTACACATTTAATTTCATTTTGTCTTCTTCCTTTGTGTTTTTGAAATTTAACAAGGCTTTAGGTGATTAAGAGTGGTCTTAAAATGGGGAAATTATTGCATTTTGGAACTCTTGAACAAAAATGTATACATATGTATTTATATATGTTTATATATCTGTAGCTACTACAAACATATATACTTGAATTATAAAAAGGTGTAATACAACCAAAATTAAGAATTTTTCTTTCCTTTCTTTCTCCCTTTCTTCCTCCCTTGCTCTCTTTTCTTTTCTTTCTTTCTTTCTCTCCTTCCTTCCTTCCCATCCATTCATGCATCTACCATTTATTTATCTTATATATCAGCTGTCTGGAATACACACAAATTAACAAGTTCATGTCACTTTATTCTCCCTCATGGCTCTGAATTTCCTTCTTCCTTCTCTGAAGTTAACAATTATCAGGCGTTTCACTAAAACCCTTTATTCCATGTTTTAATATGTTATCACATGCAAATCTATCAGTGGCCTTTTTTCTATAAGTAAGAAATGGCATAGCTGCACACGGTAGTTTAATGTGGACACAGATGAAAGGACACTATGTTTCCTTTGTCTCATACCTTGCTTTGTGCACTCACAATATGTTTCAGGGCTCAATATGCCCAGCTTGGTATAATTTACTGCTTTGTAATGTTCCATGTCGTGAATACAATCCATTTTACCTCTTTGTGTCAAAAAAATGCAGTAGTCCCAAGACCCATCCTCTGCCCAGGTGGCAGGGCCATAATATTGGATTAGATGCTCAGGAGACCATTCATCATCTTTCCAATTGCTAATTGTAGGGCACGACATTTTCTTTGGGTCTCCCTGTCCCCATACACTTGCTCTCCCAACTGTTCCCTTCTGAAAAGTGGGAGCAGGAAGAGAACCTGACCAGCCAGGGGGGAGTACTGTAAAAGGTGTCCTTCCACATATTCAGTATAGTCCACTGAGTGCCCACCATTCGATGGCTGCGTTGACATTATCCAAGCTGCTCAGAGATAGGAGAAATTAGACAAGGATTGGGGATCTGGTTCAAGGTGATCTAGGGACACCCGCCATCAGGCAGTTGAGTGATAAAATTTTGGGCCCCTGCACATTAAGCTTCCAACAGAGATGTTGAAGCTTCCTCCCACTAGGCAAGGCAGTTTTTCCCAATAACTGAGGTTTTGAAGAGCTGAATTCCAATAGTAAGACTAGGGTGTCCTGTTCTATTATAAGGTACATGGGGATCTAATTCTCTAGGCTCCCATGGCCATTGATCTCCCATGTTATTTCCCCTGCATATATAGAAAGCAGAGATCTTTAGAGTCTGGCCTATAGTCTCTGCTAGGGCTGGAAACAAGTTTCATGTGGCAGAGATGAGAGGAGGACTGATTTATTTTCTCATAAAAAGAATGAGAGACCTGATAAGATATGGCTATATGGGCAGTAGCGACCCTTTTAAAATACAGTAGGGCTCTGAGGTCTGCACCTTGCCCATGGATGAATATACCAACCTTGTGGCCTTTTTTCTGTTTGAGATCTTCCAAGTTAAGGATAGTAAAATTAATGGGGTTACAGATCCCTGATTTACAGTTGGGGTTGGCCAAGCCCTTTTGGAGGAGTGCTGTTTCATCTTTGCCCTTCCAGGTGGCCCAGAAGACAACTCCAATAGGGGCAATAAAGCCAGTGTTCAGCAGCACATCTGGACAGAACCACAGACTCCTCACACATATACTTATCATTAAATGTGGATTTTCATTCCCATTGCAAACCCACATATGGCTCACTATAAGCTGATCAGGTATTGCCTACGACTCCACATATATCAAAGAGTATTAACAGTGGCGGGTTGGGATTAGTAATCTCAGTTCAATTGATCAGGTGCCCCACTTCCTTGCAGTATCAAATTTCTATCCATTCCTCACTAGGAGAGTATTGTGGGTCAATACAAGTATATCAACTCCCGTGTCGGCAGATAGAATAATAGGTTGTCTTATTATGTGTGCAAATTCCCTGAACCTTCCTTTTGCATGAGAAGTGGGTATGGTAAAGTCCAGGTAACTAACTCCCTGGCCTGAGCTGGTTATGCAAATACATGGGTCACGTGATGGGGAGCTCAGGTGTACAGTGGCTCAAGTTGAGCCTAAACTCTGCATCTGTTGCCTCAGGGTGACATTTCCAAGCTCCTTCAAGTCCTCCCTCATGTCCTTAATAAGAGAAGGGGACCATCCATAGAGAATTTCATAGGGAAAAACCCTGTCTGTTTAGTGGGATCAGACCTAATCCTCAGTAGGGCTATTGGCAAAAGTTGGTCCAGGTGAGTCTCCTGACACCATTTGATCATTTTTAGCTTTAGAGTCTGGTTCATTTATTCCACCTTTCCTGAGCTATGGGAATAGTATGCCATATGTAGTTTTCAGGTAGTCTTTAGTTCCCAGTCTGCTTTATGGGTTCCCTGAGCTATTTTGGTGTCTCCTTTTTGATGTCCCCAGCAGTGCATGACTACCACTCTTTTAGGGGCCCATACAGCATCCAAGAGTTCAAGTATTTCTGTGCCGTATTTTATGTCTTTCCCTCCTGAGTTTATCAGGCCTTTGAAGGGTGGTGAAAGCATCCTTAGAGTCCATGTATATATTGACAGGTATTCCTACTGCTAACTGAAGTGCTCAGATTAGTGCAATAAGCTCAGGTTTCTATGCTGAGGTACCTTTTGGCAGAGATTTTGCCTCAATGATGGAATTCAGGGTTACCACAGAGTATCTTGCAAGGCTTCCCCCTCTTTCACAAAAGTACTACCATCAGTGAAATACTCAGTGGCAGGATCCTCAAAGAGCTGGTCCTTTAAGTCCAGTTGGCTGGAGAAAACCTCATCCATGACCTCAATGCAGTCATGATCTGGCTTGTCCAGCCTGCCAGGCAGCAGCATTGCTGGGTTCAGCGTTCAAACTACCTCTAGGTGAATGTGTGGATTTTCAAATAACAACCCCTCATATTTGACCATCTGGGCATTCATTAGCCAGTATTGCCCCTTGTAGTGCATTAATGTCACTACTGAGTATGGTACTTGGACTGTTAATTCTTGTCCCATAGTCAGTTCGTCAGCCTTCTGTCACCAAGACAGCTATGGCTGCAAGTGCTCACAAGCATAGTAACCATCCCTGAGCGGCAGTCAAGTTACTTAAAGAGGTATGCCACCAGTCGATGCCATGACTCCAACATCTGGATCAAAATTCCCACTGCTACCCTGGTATGCCTGTGAATATACCAAAAGAAAGGCTTAGTCATGTCTGGAAGTCCAAGGCCTGGTGCATTTGTGAGGCCCTGTTTGATCTCTTCTAAGGCTTTTGGCCATGCTTGCTCCCCTAACAGAGGTTCTCATCCCCCATCCCCTTTGCTGCTTCATAAAGGGGTTTCACTAAGACCAAGAAGTTAGATATCCAGATTCTACAGAATCCCGTAGCCCCTGGGAACTCCCAGACCTGGTGTCGGGTCATCAGGACTGGGATTGAGCAAACTGCCTGCTTCCTCTCCACCCAAGTTGGTGACAAGTGGAAACTGAGGTGTTTAACCCTCTCCTGGCAAATTTGGGCCTTTTTCCTGGAGTTGTTGTGGCCAGCCTCCCACAGAAGAGTGAGGAACAATCATGTCCGCTCCATGCAGTCTTTCCATGTATGGCTGGCCAACAGTGGGTCATCTACATGCTAGAGTAACACACAATCATGCCACAGGGAAGGCCTTGAGATCAGTTGCCAGTGCTGGCTGAAGATGACTGGGGAATTTTTGAAACCATGGGGGCAGCTTGTTCAAATCAGCTGGCCTTTGTCATAATTTTCTGGATTTTCACATGCAAAATCCCAGCTGGCACTTTGGGGCCAGGTAGATGTAGAAGAAGGTATTTTTGAAGTCTAGACATGTAAAGAAGGCAACTTTAGTGGGGATAAGACCCAAGAGAGTGCATAGGTTTGGGACAACAAGCTGTAGGGTGATGTTGGCCTAGTTTACTGCTCACAGTTTCCAAACCAGCCAATAATCATCTGTGCTCAGCTTCTGGACTGGCAGGAGAGGTGTGTTCGAAAGTGATTGGTAAGACCAGAGCCTCTCCGGGTGCTTCTGAATCCCAACCTGTGCTTTGCAAGGAATGAAATATATATGTATGTATTTTGGTAAATTGGCTGTGTCTGGCTTTAGTTCTACAATTACCAGAAGTATGTTCCAGACTAATTGGGGTGGATTGTCTTCAGCCCATACCCCAGGTACTCTGAAGGGAAGCTCAGCTCCCTGTTGTGGCTTATGAGACTATAGAGTCTATAGCCATACCACCATGAATGTACCTGATCATGGAAGCTAAGCAGGGTCAGGCCTGGTTCAGACTTGGATGGGGGACTGTACAGACACCATTCTTCTCCTTGGGGAATCATAAGAGTCATGATTTTTGTTTCTAGTTTTTATAGGGTCAGAGCAACCTGTCTGTAGGAGTTGAAAGTTATCTGGGCCTGCAGCTTTCCTAATAAGTCTCAACCCATTAAAGCCATGGGACAGTTGGGGAAGTGTAGGAATTCATGAATGATTTCATGGCCACCTAAATTGAATCTTTGGGGCAGCAGGAAAGGGAGACATGTTCAGTTGTCCATGGCCCCCATGATGCTGGCCTGTCTGTATGAGAGGGGCCACAGGTTGGATCACCATGGAATGCTCTGCCCCAGTATCTACCATGAAGTCAATGGACGAGCCCCGCCACATTTGCTCATACCATAAGCTCCTGGAGGCCTAACCAAATAGAGCCCAGTCTGTCCTAGTCGTCCTCATAGTCTCCTATGGTGGCTAGTCCTACAAAATCATCCATCAGGGTCAGGGATTTAGCTCAGTGGTTCCACCGCCTGCCTCACAAGTGCAAGGTCCTCAGTTCAATCCCCAATACCTGCCCCCACCAAGTCATCCATCAGTGCCTCAAATGGCCTCTGATCTGGCTGGTATTCACCCTGGACTACTTGACCTCTTTTCTTTTGTTCAGGAGGAGGGAAGGTTTTTCTAGCTGGTAGGGGCATTCATCCTTCCTGCCCATACCTGCAACAGTGGGCACATTGGTTGCAGTCCAGCTTCATTCCTGGGTGGCCCCTTCTGTTGGCTTCCCTCCTGGCCTTACCCTTTGCCCCCTGATGTGTTCTTGCAGGAGTGTCCCAATTGTTTTGCCAGGGAGGCTGCCAGAAAATCCACCTTTTTCTTTATCCTGTGACTCTCCCTCTACCAGGCCTCTTGGTCTCAGTTGACAAATACCTTTGTCATGACCTCTAACAGTTGGCAGGCATTCATCTCTGCAAAACCCTCCAGTTTCTGCAGTTTGCACTGTATATCTCACTGAGCTTGGCTGATGAATGCCACATTCACCATCCGCTGTTTCTCGGCTGCTTCTGCGTTAAAGTGGATAATATGGATGGATCATTTCACACAGCCTCCCATAGAATTGGCTTGGGCTTTCTTCCAGCCCCTGGAGTACTTCTGAGATCTTGCTCATGTTCATGGCCCTTTTTCCTCTGGATTTTATGCTGTTCAGAAGCTTCCTGATATCTTCCTAACAGGTCATATTGTGTGTTTAGGCCCCACTGAGAGTTCTCCGGGAAATGAACTCAGGCGTACAGCTGATCATCCAGCATTCTGGCTGTGGCATGAGCCTATGACCATTTCAGTGCTGCTTGAGTGATGCAGTGATGCTCCTCAACGTTGAATAGGGTCAGGCGGAGCTGCCAGCAATCAGTCCCTATGGACCAGTGGGTCTGGGTAATGGACTGCATCAAGTCAATCACTGCCTAGGGTTTCTCTGTGTATGAAGGTGCATGATTCTTCCAGTTAAAGAAGTCAGTGGTGGTAAAGGGTTGATACACTAACACTCATTCATCTACCTGGATCTGCCCCTGTTGGTTATAGTAACAAGGTCCTCATGTCTCTCAAAGTTGCATCTGCATGGTGCCTCAACAGTGCCAGAGGGTTAGGCTACTGGAGGGGTCCTCTTGATGGACACCCACAAGCATGTGGGGAGTCAGAACGAATGGCTCAGGGGGGTCTCTGGGGAGGCTTCAGACAACACTGGGGAAGAGGTGACCTCTGAGGGGTCGACTGGCTCTGGAAGGGCCTCTGCAGCAGGTGCTGCAGATGGTGGTAGCAGTGGTGGGTACACTGGGGCATAAGGAAGTCAAGTCTCTTCTGACTCCCCAGATAGAATCAGCTTGCTTGACTTTGGCTAGCATTTGGAGGTGGCTGTTACCCTAGCCATGATCACTCTGCAGTTCTCCACAATGCAGGTTTTCAGCCAAGGTGGCCAGGACAGGATCAAGTCTTGCCAATAGTCAATGTAGGGAAATTTGTCAGGGTGACCTTGATGCCCCATAACAATCATGAGCACTCAGCTAAGTAGTTCCTTAGCAAGTGAGCCCTGAGAGGGCCAGCCCACCCCAAATGATGACCAATCAATTTCACAGACTTTCCAGAGCTTTCCAGGAATTAGCTCAACACCATATTCACCTGAATATCCCTGTTAAAAATTCAACATACATTCCAAAGGGATAGGTTTGCTTTGCTTTTCATCCATTTCCTCCCCTAGTAGATGGCCCTAACAGACAAGGGAGAGAGGGGAGGAAAAGGGAGAGGTGCAATTGGAGGGGTTACACACTCTCTTTGCCCATCTCTCTCCAGCCACTCTCTTCTTGGAGCTGTTTCAGGTGCCTCTTAGTGTTGGCGGGCTCGTGGAAGTCTGACACCGCCCTAGGCCATAGAAGTTTGTCATGGAACCTCTGATTGAGACTTCAGCACTCACTGTGGCACTTTGGTCAGGTTGGAACCTTTCTGCTGTCTCTCATTCACATGAAGTCACACACTTCTCCAAACCACCACTCGGTTTGTGAGAGCTGTGGTTTCGCTTCCGATGAAACTTACTCAGGCAATTCTAGGAGGTGACCAGTCTCCTCTCCTGCCTCTTAGGGGCAGATCTACCAAAACAAACCTGAGTTCTCTAATCTGATGGGCGGCACTCCTACAACTGGCTCCTGGGCCTCACTGTGTTATGTTGTGTATCCCGGGTCCTCGCCCCTGCAGGCCAAGGAGGGCCAGTCTCCCTTGTGGATCAGTCTATTGGCACCAAGTGAGGTCACTTCTCCCGGCACTCCAAGGCTTGCACCCCATTGACAAAGGAGTTAGAAACACCATTTCTGAATCCTGAGAGAGCCCCTCCAAACTGATATAGGATTCTTGCACAGAAAGATGGGACACCGAGGCTTTCTCGAGGAAGCAGCTTTATTCGTGCTGGCACTGACACAGTGAATTCACATCTGAAGGCTGAGCCCGGGGTACAATAGGGTTTCACCTTTTATACAATTCTTGTTTCTTTGTCTCCTTTATGTGGTAACATGGTAATGTACTACGGAGTGATGGGGTGCAGTGTATGAAAACTACAGGAGTACATACGAATGTGCCGCACCACCTGACTTCTCCTGCGGTCCCCACTACATTCCTTCGGGAGGGGCCCTACCACAGGAGCAGGTTGGGCAAACTCAAAAAATGTTAAAATAATCTATTTTTAAAAACCCACCCCCAGCTTTTTCGCTCCTTGAAGAAAAGTATAAATGTTCCAAGTTCCAAACTGTAATGTGTCTCATGTCTCTGAGCACCTTGCCCTTCACTCTTGAGTGTGTCCTAGATCTCTTAGTTACTTTCTTTGTCACTGGCACAAAATACCCAACACCCACAATTTAAGGAGGGAGTTTATTTTGTCTCTATTCGTAGAGATTTCAGTCCGTAGTGTGTTCTAAATCTCTGCCTCATAAAATCTTTCAGAGCCTCTTCCCGACACATCCTGAAATTTGCTTCCATGAGGCGAGTCAGTTAACCTGCTGCAAAAGGGTGGGTTACGTTCTTTATTTCAAATTTGAGAATCTTTCAGACTCTGTTGTGTGGCTACAAGAAGGTCACGTCACCTCTCAGAGTCTCAGGTTCAACATTTAAGGTTCTCTGTAAATAGACAATGATTCTTAATCCCTGAGATTGTAGAAAAGGCTAAAGTGAATTAATGTGAAAAGTGGTGCTCATTGTTACGTTCACTGTAGGTGGAAAGAAGGCAAAAGGATTTGGAGTTCAAGGGCCTAGTCTTGGTATCTGTTGATTTCCATATGGCCAATAGGCAGTGGGCGGGACTTCACATATCCCTGCAGTGAATCCTTTCCACAGCCCACTAGGGTATGTGCCGTCGGTCCCGTTTTGTAGAATGCTTCTTGGCTAGTGTCTTCGTTACTTTCTTTGTCGCTGGCACAAAATACCCAACACCCACAATTTAAGGAGGGAGAAAATAATTTTGTCTCATAGTTTGTAGAGATTGCAGTCCAGAGTCGGTTAGCTCCAAGGCAGGGTAGCTTGGCAGATGGGTGTGGCAGAAGAGACTGATGTGGCATGGTGGCAGGAAGCAGAGAGAGCTCAAGGGAGACAGAAAGAAGATACGTTCGTCCAGGCCACTCCCCCTGTGACCCACCTCCTCCACCAGGCTTCACCTCCCAACATCACATTCAGCTATAAATCCATCAGTGAACTAATCCAGTGGTGAGTCTCATGCCCCATGGTCCAATCACTGCCCAGAGCCCCACCTGTGAGCCCATGACGCTTTGGAGGAACATCTAGAGGTCAACTGTAACAAGGCAGGGAAAAGCGTAGGGTGGGGTGAGAGGAGGAGTGAAAAGCTCAACCTCCAGGTTTCCGGGCTACAAGTGCCCTTTGCACTTGTCTGGTACAAAGCTGAGGGCAGAATCATTTCTAGGCATCAGAACATCAAAAATATCCATCCCCTTTCTATGAAGTTGGGAGGGAAGAACTTCCAGCCAGAAAGGGCTTCCCTAGCGGTCCCACAGCCACATTTTGGCTTTGATATTAAGGCATTGTAGGGTTCCTCTGAAGTTAAGACGCATTTCCTCTTGTAGGTGGAACCTAGGAAACTAATTTATGCTCTCCTATTAAGTCCTCTGGGCAGGAGGAAACTAGGTCAGGGAAACTTACACAAATACTCAGCCTCCTGTCAAATGGGAACTTCAATTTCTTAGGAGTAAAAGTCTTTCAACCCACTCCACACTTGTCAAATACACACTGTGCTCCCCAAAGCAGAATAAATAGGCCAAGCTCATGGTGGTACAATTCTGTAATCCCAGCATTGGGGAGGCTGAGACAGGAGGATCCTTGAATTCGAGGCCAGCCTGGGCTACACAGTTCAAGGCCAGCCCGGCTTACATAAAGAAAAGTTACAGAAACTAGAAACACAAATATTTGACCTTGAGAAAAAAAGAGGTGAAGGCTAGAATGCTGAATAATGCCAAAAGTTGAGTGGCACGCTCCATACGTAGTAATTAAGTAGATGAATTTGGATTCAGCAACCTGTTCTCTCTGAAAACTTATGCACGAGTTTTAGTTTTCACTTTTTAAGGCGATGATAAGACAACTGCCTCGTAGGGCTGGGTGCATTAAGTGAAATAACAAGTTACTGAGCACAGTTCTTAGCACATAATAAGCCATATAGCTGTTACCAAAATTAACAATAATTATTTTTGTGACTTTATTAATAATAACGATAACAACAATAATAAGAAGAAGAACAATAGGAGTAAGAAGCAGCTAGAAAGTTAGGATAGAGAGTAGGAAAGTATTATTCCAAAATCAGAGGTGGACAGAATTTGAGGAAAGAAGTACGCAGCAGAAAGACACACAGCTCCATAGCAAGGATGGCTAAAAAATGTCTGTGGGACGCCTCCACACTGCCCCTCTGTGGAGACTTCGGGACCTGCAGCAGATCTCAGGTGTCCTACCACATTGAAGCTGGGTTTGTGGTTTGTGTGTAGAGCTCCACCTGTCTGTGAAACCTCCTTTCTCTGACAAGAAATGTTTGCTTCCACTAACAATTTGGCTTCCTACTACTACCAGTACATGTCTCTCTCCATGACTGTGCCTGCTAATGTCAAGAAAACAAACATACTTTGAGAATTTGACTTTAAGCCATTGCCAGGCCTTAAATGACGGTGATTTGTTTTTCTACAGCACTTTATACTACTTGGTCTTCACAATAACCTGTCCACCTTGTTAAGTAGGGGGGGCAGGAAAAGGCTGCCAATGACGGGAGCGAGAAAATCATGCACTTTTCATTTTGCTGTGCCGTAGGAAAGAGAACAACATCGGGATGGAAAATATTGCCCAGGAAGACTAGATCCCAGAGTGGGAGCACAGCGTATCATTGGTGCTGGGAAACAGTTATTAAATCTGGGTATTGAAGCTGGGCGTGGTGGCACACGCCTGTAATCCCAGCACTCAGGAGGCTGAGGCAGGAGGATCTTTGTAAGTTTGAGACCAGCCTGGGTTACATAGCGAGTTCCAGGTCAGTCTCAACTACATAGTGAGACCCTGTCTCAAGAAAACAAAAAACAAAAATTTAAATCTGGGTATTGATGTGTACGTGGATGTTAATTGTACTTCTTTCAATTTTTCTGTATTTTTAATTTCATAATAAAATGTTGATATATATTGGGGCAAGCCTAGTGGCACAAGCCAGTAATCCCAGCACTCACAAGGATTATTGCTTTTAGTCTAATGTGATGACACCAAGCTAAATAGCATCTCAATAAAAAAAAGTTTGTGCTTTGAATACTTAGGATTTACCTTACTAGCAAAAGCAAATTTTTAGACTTCTCTTCCAGCCACTTTGGGTCTATAGGATTGTTTTGGTAGACCAGCTGCCTGTCAGTCTGGCTTATGGCATTTATATATTCATTTTATAGTGTGTTCATGTCTTACATACTTTTTAAATACACCAAAGCAAATTGGAAGCTATCACAAATTAAACCTCTAGTCCTCAGGGAAAATTATTCCAAATCACAGAGGTAAGTTGTATGTGTGAAATTGATGTTGGTTCCAAATGTTAGTTTTATTGAAGAAACCTAGAAAGTCCTGTTCAGTATTGCTGTTTTTTCTTACTAACTTTTAGGTTTTTAATGTTCTTAATCATCTCTATTTTCCCCAAAACTTGGTCTTTTTTTTGCTGAATGTTTTTGTTGTGGTGGTGGTGGTGACCTGTATGCAACATAAAACAGCTCAGAGTCAGTCAGTCCATTCTTTTCTAGGCTCCGTATGACCAGTTCAAAGGTCTTCAGTGAATAGTTGATACATTTCTCTCTTACTGTAATTCATTGCTCCATTCTAAATTTAACAATATTTCCAAATTAGAGAAAGACTTTCTTCTCTTTCTGCAATTGGAAATAATGATTTTCTGTGTCTGGCTGACATGGTAACATTTTTTTTCTCTTGCCGGCAACAATGATAGACATCTTTTAGTCACATGTTTAAGGCGGCCATCTTCCCTTTTTGTAAAGTAGAAAAAATTTTTTTCATTACGTACTTGTGCATGTTTTGAAGAAATTGAAAGTGACCCAAAAGTTTCATTATGAAAGCTTTAATTTCATAATTTAATTTCATAAGCCAAACATCTGCTTTTAGCATAGCTGCATACAAAGTGTGGATGATATTTAACAGATATGATCTTTTCATTTTCTCAAAAATAAACAAATAGGGCCAGGGATTTGGCTTAGTAGTTCTGCCGCCTGCCTCACAAGCACAAGGGCTCAAGTTCAATCCCCAGTACAAAAAAATATTAAAATATAAATAAATAAACAAATAAATAATGTACATCCTCCAGCAACAACAGGAAATATTTATAGAGTTGGTGGAATTCTCCAGAATTTACATTTGTGCAGATAGATGAGCAAAGTGTATTGTTTCATGTTTTCTGTGGTTTCATTAATAGCTTTATAGAAATCAAGAAGGCGATATGAAACTCCATTTTTTAAAATCAAAGTACTAATACTAGGAGAAACATTTTTTTTCTTGCTTCACTGTGTCATGTCGTTTGATATACTGTGGAAAACATGATTATTGGTAAGATTTCATAGAATTAGTTCTATATTCTAAGGCACCAGTGTATCTGTTGACAAGATATCCCCTCTATAGGACATTTTAGTGGTAACATCTGAATCAGGAACAGCAAGGGTGATGAATATGCCCAAGGTAATTCAATGATAACTATTTTCAGCTGGGCATTAGCATCTTTCGGGGAGACTTTTGCAGGTCCCATGCCAGACTTGTGAGATGTCTGAAATCTGTCTTGTTTGCTTTTCTCATTGCTGAGACAAAAGTTGAAGAAAGAAGGGTTTATTTCAACTCATAGTTTATAGTGGCTTCAGGGCTCCAAGAAAGAGTGGCATGGCAGAAGGGCGTCACAGAAGAGAAACAGCTCATGGCAAGGCAGGCAGGAATCAGCAGGCAACAGGCAGTAGCTTGCCTTTCCCTTTTATTCCCTCCAGGCCACAAGTCTTGGGTGGTGCCACCTACACCCAGGCGGGGTTTCAGTCTTCAGTAAATCCATTCAGTCACACCCCAAATTATGCTAACTCCAATCAGTGCACTGATTTAATATCGCATATCCTTAATCTCAATGTCACACACTCTAGATCCAGCCAGCTGCAAAAGCCCTCACCTAAGAGCACATGAGGCCTTGGAGGGACATCTCAATACAAGCCACCACACTGCATATGTCTTTGTACATTCTCTTCATCATGCCCAATCCCCAATTCTTTTCTCTATATTGTTGTCTTAGTTAATTATCTCTCATTGCTGAGACAAAATACTCAACACCCAAAGTTAGGGGGGAAGAGGTGTATTTAACTCACAGTCTGTAGAGGTTTCAGACTGTAATCAGCTGGCCCCAAGAGTGGCACATGGCAGAGGGATAACAATAGTTCCATGACGGTGAAAGGCAGCAAAAGCAACAAGGGACCTTAACAGCATCTTTCTGCCCCTTTTATCTCATCCAGACTATTGGGATTGGGGCAGCACCAAACCACTCATGTGTAATGGTTTAATAATTACATGTCCATAATTCCAGCATCACACATTCCAGATTTAACGACCTCTGAAAAGGAAGGCCTCAGCTCATCCGCATGAGGCTTTGGAAGGACATCTAAACACAAATCATAACATTTGTATAGTATGTTCTTTTGGGGTTATTTACCTCCTTGATCCAGTTGTGTGCCTTCTTCATCTGTCATTAAGATAACGCAGTAATTTACCCTTTTTTCCAATGATTTGGCAATGGTATGCAACAGTTCTGATTTTTATTACCTGTATTCTTAAAAACATAGCATTACAGGCAAAATTGTGTCCCCCTCCAAATTCATATATCAAAGCTCTAACCCCCAATACCTAACAATGTGACTATATTTGAAGATAAGACCTGTAAAGAGGTAATCAAGCTAAAATAAAGGCATTCAGGTGGACCGTAATCCAATCTGTCCAATGTTCTTCTTTGTTTGTTTTGAGATAGTGTCTCTCTGTGCAGTTCAAGTTGGCCTTCAACTAACTATATAGCCCATTCTGACCTTGAACTCACAACAGCCCTCCTAACTCAGCCTCCCGAGTGCTTGGATTACAGGTGTTTGCCACCATGCCCAGCTTCTATCCAATATCCTTCTAAGAAAGGGAAATGTGGACACACACAGAGATACCATGGATGTATGACTGTAGAGGAAAGATGGTGTGAAAATACAGCAAGGAAGCAGCTTTCTCCAAACCAAAGAGAGAGTTCTGAGAAGAAACCAAACCTGCAGACTCCTTGAGCCTAGACTTCCAGCTTCCAGAATTGTGAGAAAAGAAAGTTTTGTCATTTAAGCTACCCAGTCTGTGATATTCTATTTTTTTATTATTTATTTATTGGTACTGGGGATCTAACTCAGGTTCTTGTGCTTGTGAGGCAGGATCTGGAACCACTGAGCTAAATCCCCGGCCCCAGTCTGTGATATTCTAAGACAGCCCTAGCAAAATAATGCACATGAAGGTGATATTCAGTATGTTTGAGGTTAAACTAACACTATCTCGGTACAAATCATAATAGGTGATCTGCAGGCAGTCAAAGATGGACTGTTAATGCTCGTGATTTCAGAGTGATGCAATGATAAATGATCCATTCTTGTAAACTAGAAATCATGCTTGTCACTATCAGTAGTTAGGGGGAAAACTAGTCAAAGCAACTCCAGAAGGCAGATAATTTAAACCGTATTCACTTAACACTAAAACTTTGTTGTTTTTGCGCCCTATTTGGAGGTCACCATGTAGATTTTGTTTTGTTTTGCTTTCTCAACATTCTATACGCATAACAGAAAACTGAGACATTTCACATTCTAGGGAGGGGTTTCCTGGGATTTGGGACTTTTCATGCTAAAAGTGAATTGGTCTAAGGCAAACCAAAACAGTAACCATTCTAGACAGTCCTCCTGGAATCCTACAAGCAATGTTCCATTCTTGCCTGAGTGGTAGTAGCGTGGAGTTTACTTTATAATGACTTAGCTATCCATTTCTGTCGTCTTCATTCCTGTGTACGTGCATTATTTTTCAAATTACATATATTTTACAAAAATCATATCCTCTACTGTCTACTCCACATGTAATTCAAAATAAAATAGTGAGCCACAAAATGAATAGTCAAAATGTAACCGATTCCTGATTTTTCCATATTTTTATATGTAGCATAAAATTGTTTCTGATTTTCATGATGTCTGGACCCTTGGCAACTAGGACATCACATTACCAGACACAATATTGGCAGGCCATCAGGTCCATGTGTCCTCTTGCTTTTTGTGACTTTTACAGATAAAATTAGTGAACTAGAGCCATAGAGGCTGTTCATAGAGTACCAGATCTGCTGAAGACTTTCCCAGACAGGACATTTATTTTAAAATCTTAGTTTTAAGTGGTGGGTGGTGTGAACAGAGATAACTGTGAATGTCTGGAATTAGGCACACCTTATGTTGCTTTTAAATTTTGGTTTATTTTTGCTACATAGTCTGACTCTCACGGCACTGGCTGTGGTGCCAAAAGCTTGAAGACTTCTGTATGATCAGAGTTTATTTTCAAAGAACAAAATCTTCTCTAGCTAATTTCAGCAGAGAGGGATTTGTGCTATTTAAATGGCTAATAGAAACTTTGGTGGGAACAGCCCAAAGGGTTCTAGGTAGAGCTTCTAGGAATTCTGCCAAATCTATACCCTAGAACTGGATCACTCAGGCAGGGCTACTACTGCTAGAATGAAAAAGCTTCCTGTCAAACTGGGGAGGCCCCCGCCCACCAGCTTGATCCCAAATTGCAGCATCTGTGTCATGATCAGTACCAGTAAAATTTTGGAGTTGAGTCTTACCTCCCTACCATTTAACTCACATCCAAATTCAAGTGTTAAACTAGGAGTGATTAGAACTTCAGTCATACCCAGAATCCCAGCTGAAAAAACGATATAGAGGTTTGAGCTTTCTAGCCTTTGAATTATAGGAAGTCACACAATAAGGAGGTTGGAATGGATATTGAATGAGTCAACCCATAAAATCTGTCACAACTTCTGATCACTGAGACTGGTCAAGGATTATTCAATCAGTCAATGCGCTTCAAATTGCAAGTAACGGAATTCCAACTGGTGTAAACACGACAAGAACTTTAATGGCTCATGTACCCAACAAGACCAGAGTCAAGGCTGCTTTCAGTAAAGACTTGTCAAGACAATGCCTCCTTAATATTGGGTCCATTCTGAGGCAAACTGTCTCCCAGTGTTACAAAAATAGTGATTATGGGTTCCTAAGTATTAGTAGTTCTTTATGACCAGAAGAATCTATTCCATTCCAAATCAGCTATGGCGTGCATATATACACACAAATAGCTCATATACATTCACATTTACGTATTTTGAAAGACTTCTTCACAACTACATCCAAAGATCTTGTATTGAATTTAATTCCTGCAAGTTATTTCTATTAACTGTGAGTAGAAATCATTAAAACTATAAATAAAATCATGAGTTTTTGGTGGGTGGAGTGATGCAGGCCTGTATTACTGGCTACACAGAAGGCTGAGGCAGGAAGATGACAAATACAAGGCCAGCCTAGGCAAATTGCTGATACCCTGTCTCAAAATAAAATATAAAAGAGCAGTTTTGGGTGTCACTCAGTGGTAAGAGTGGTGTGTGAAGCCATGGATTAAATCCACAATACAAAAAAAATCATGGGTTCCTACAATTGGCATTACTTATGCTATCTTCCAAAAAGTGATTTATATTCTTGTTAATTTCTACCAATTTCAAAAAGCCTAAGAGCCATTCATTCTTTAATATTGCCCTACTTCAATGGAGCCTTCCTTTCTACCAGCCAAAAAGCTTGCTTTTCCCCTCATGTCTCACAGTAGAAAAGAAAAACAAAACAAGTTTTACCCTATATTTGCCTTGTATCCTTCAAGGGACAGAGAGTTTTTCATTGATTTTTTTTTTTTTTTACCAAATGAAATCTTACACTAATAAAAATTTAATGAAAATATATTTCCCAACCACCTTATCTTTGACAAAGTGGCCAAACATGTTCACAGAAGAAAAGATAGCCTTTTTAATAAGTAGTGCTGGAAGATTAAAAATTACATAACAAAGATTAAAACTGGACCTACGTCTCTTACCATGCACAAAACTCAAATCACAATGGATCAAAGACTTAAATATTAAACCAAAAACACTAAATCTGCTGGAAGAGAGAATAAGTAGAACTCTTGAGTACACAGGGGGAGCCAAAGACTTCATAAACAAAACCCAGATTGCAAAGAATCAATAACTGGGATCTCATCCTATTAAAAATTTTTTGCATGGAACATCACCAACAGAGTGAAGAGACCACCCATAGAGTAGTCAATTTTAGCCAGTAGTCCCTCAAATAAAGGACTAATATCTAGAACATGCAAAGAATTGAAAAAATCAGAACCCACCCAATTTAAAGACCCAATCCAAAAATGAGCGTCTGAAATAAACAGCTACTTCTCAGATGAAGAGACAAATAAATATATGAAAAAATGTTCAACATCACTGGTCATCCAAGAGATGTAAATTAAAACAATGCTGAGATTCCATCTCTGTAAAGAACAGCTAATATCAAGAAATCAACTGACAACAAATGCTAGCAAGGTTGTGGGGAGAAAAGGAACCCCATTCTACTGTTAGTGGGAGTGCAGACTGGTGAAACCACTGTAGAAATCAGTGTGGAGACTCCTCAAAAAATTAGGATTAGAGGTCCCATTTGACCCAGCTATTCCCCTTCTGGATATCTTCGTGAAAGATTTAAAAGTATCACACTACAAGCTGGGCATGGTGGCGCACGCCTGTAATCTCAGCCCTCCGGAGGCTGAGGCAGGAGGATCTCTGTGAGTTTGAGACCAGCCTGGGCTACATAGTGAGTTCCAGGTCAGTCTCAACTACATAGTGAGACCTTGTCTCAAAAAACCAAAAAAAAAAATTATCATACTAAAATGATATACACACACCTATGTTTGTAGTGACAGAGTTTATAATAGCTAAATCTTGGACACGACTCAAATGCCCATCGACCAATGAATGAATAAAAAAGATTTTTTTATACAATAGAGTACTTACTACTCAGTCATAAAGAAAGATAAACTTGAGCCATTTATAGCTAAATGGATGCACCTTGAGACTATACACTTAAGTGAAATAATTTAGACACACGTGTAAATATCACATTGTCTCTCTAGTGTGAGAAACTGAAAGGGGAAATAAGGACCAAAATGTATCATAAATAATGTGAAATAGGAAGAAAACATTCAAAGAGAAAGGGAAACAGGGAAGAGGGAAGGGGAAATGAAAAAAAGAAGGAAAATGGAAACAAAGCTTTTGTAAATAAGGAGGGAAATGGGGCTGAAGGCAGGGGAGAGAATTGGGAGAAAAAAGAATCAAGATATACAATGTACAGGTACAAATTCCCTTTGAAGAAGTGATCGTTATATATATTAAATTGTACCAATAAAATAAATGTTTTAAAAGAAAATACAGTGGACCCTTGGCTTACTAACTCAATAAATTGCTGAGTGCTGGTTGTAATTAAGTCAATAAAGCTGAGATTGATGTTTGCCTGGGTACACGCTATAGATAACAAGAGGCAGATGAATCTTCCCTTAAGCTAATTAACCCAAGTTGTTCATATGAAAGGCCGGTTGTCATTTGAGGGTCCACTGAATGAGTTTCCCAGTCTCTACCAAACTTGATTTAATCCATAGTATCTTTTTATTTGGGATCTTGAAAATTTGATTCATTTTCTATTCTGAAGACAAAACAATATCTAATTCTGATTTGGAATTTATTGACAAAAATTAATAATTCAAATTGGTGTAATATTGTCTCCAAAAAAAGTGGTAATGGAAAAAGTGACCACATTAGAATCAAAGTGAAGGAAATTAACTTTGAAATTGTAGTCAAGAGGTGAAATACCCAAATACCTAACTGCAGCCATGTGGGTAAACTAAAGGAATGAGGCCCTTAAGTGGAATTGACTTGTACCGAGCTAGAGAGCTCAGGTCACATCTAAGCAAGACAAGAGCTCTTCACCTCCAGCCAGCCGGTTTGTTCTAGGTGGTAATATGGGCCAATGATGCCATGTCTCCAGGATTTTCAGGGGAAGCCTGAAAATTTAACTTGAATATGAAATCAACTGATAATTAAATGTTAGCAGTTAATTTTTTTTAATGTTTTGAAATACATTAGAGCCCAACAAACAAAAAAGACGTCTAGGTCTTTGCAGCAAATTAACAACCAGTTTCTGAACTTTGTTCTAGGGTGCAGTGGTTAAGGAAATGGATGGACTAAGTGTAAGAAAGGCCTGCGTTCCAGGCTGTATTAATGTTCTATTGCTGCATAACGTATTACCACAACTTAGCAGATCAAAACAACATTTAGTTTCTCATAGTTCTCTCTCATTCTTGGCTGCCGTGAGTTGAGTAGCTTTAACGTACACCATGATATACTGCCTTACCTCAGGCCCACAGCAATGGAGGCAATAAACCATGGACTAAAACCTCTGAAACCATGAGCCAAAAGTAAATCTTCCCTGTTAATCAATTTAAGGTGATTTTCTCAGGTATTTTGCCACAGAGACAGAAAATTGACTAATATGCAGACTATCAACTTCTCATTATATTCGCACATGGCAGAAAGAGGGGTCCCACTTCATGGCACAGTCACCTCCCAAATGACCTATTTTCTAATGTCATCATATTGGGATTACAGTTTCAATGTATCAGTTTGGGGATAACACACACGTTCAATGCAGTGACCTAGGTCTCTGCTCAAGGTCTCACGAGGCTGAAATTAAACCATTGGTTGGAGCTGTAATCTTATCTGAGACCAGAGATCTTCCATGCTCACCAATTGTTGGCAGAATTTATCTCTTTTCAATTGTAGAGCTAATAGTGTTCCTGTTTTTCATTAATTGCCTGCCAGGGACTACTCTCAGCTCTTATAATCAGCCTCAGCAAGCCTCTTGTCAATAGGATAGCTTACTTCCGCAAGGCCAACAGATTCTTGTTTTAAGGACTCCCCTGATTAATCTAGACTCACTCAGGGCAATCTCCTTTTTGTTAACTCAATCAACTTATTAGGACTTTTATTGGGAAAAACTACTTCGGGTTTGCCACGTAGAGAGCGCTAGCCCATCATGTTCACAGGTTCTGCCTGCACTCAGGAGGCGGAGATTACACAAGGGGTGTATAAGAGGGGCATCAAAATTGAGAGTTAGATTTCTGAGTACCACAGAAGCCTACATCTGACATTTGATTTCATTACCTGAATGCAATTAGTGATATCAGTACATTTACATCTGCCATTTTGCTATTGGTTTTTAATGTCTCTTATCTGTTTTGTTCCTCCATTGCTACCTTCTTTTGCGTCAAATGGTTTTTTGTTTTTTTTTTTTTTTAGTTTTTCAATTTAGTACTTTGTTATTTTTATTACTATGTTTGAAGAGGTTTTCCTCATTGCTTTTGCTCTGGTGATTGTGATATGCATCTTAATTCAAAACACTCCTTTTCAGATTAATGCCAATTTAATTCTAGTAAATAGATTTTGCTTCAACATAGCTCCCTTCCCCAACTTTTACACGATGTCATTTTTATCACCTGTTTATATATTAGAACCTTGACATAATTTTATATGTATTTCATGCAGCTACCTTTTAAATCCATTAAGAGAAATACTATGTATGTATACTATATTTTTATTTATCTACATATTTTTACTAATACTCTATTTTTTCATGTGCTTTTGAGTTACAAACTGGTATCATCTACATTCAGCCTGAAGGCAGATCTACTAGCCACAATTTATTTTAATATATATTTATCTGGTAATTCCTTTTATTTCTCTTTCAGTTTTGAAGGATTTTGTTTGCTGAATATAGAATTCCAATTGAAGGATTTTGTTTGCTGAATATAGAATTCCACATTAAAAGTATTTTTTTTCTTTCAATACTTTGAATATGTCTTCCCACTGTCTTTGAAACTGTGTTATTTCTGGTGACAAATCAACAGTTAATATTTTTGAGGATCACTTTCCGTGAGTCATTTCTCTCATGCAGCTTTCAAGATTCGCTCTTTATCCTTATTTGACAATTTAATTACTGTATATTCGGGTGTGGATGTCTTCTTGTATTTTTACCATTCATTGAGCTTCTTGAGTATGTAGATTAATGTTTTTTCATCATATTTGGCAAGTTTAGGGTTTGTAAAATATTTTTCCTGCTGTCTTCTCTCCTATTTTCTGAGATTCACATTATGTGTCTATTGTCCCACTTAATGGGGTCCCATGTATCTGTGAGGCATTATTCATATTCTTCAATATTTTATTCTTTATGTTTCAGGTTGCATAATCTCTAACTGATCTATTATCAAGTTCACTGACTCTTCTGCCAGCTTACATTGATCCCCTCTAGTGAACTTCTCAAGTGTAATGCTTTTTTTTCTTTTTATTGAGTTTATTGGTACAATCTAGGTCTACAATACAGTTACATTCATTACTGAGATTGTGTACCTTCACATGACAGGTCTTGGTTCTCATTTTTTCCCCTTGTCCCTGCCCTCCCTTCACCCCCTCCTCCCCTCCCCATTCACCCCCTTCCCCTCCCCATTAACAAACTATTTCCATTTTTTTCATTTTCTCATGTTTTTTTTTTCTTTTCTCTTATTTCCTTGCCCCTACCCTTCCCTCTTTCCCTACACCTTGAGCCCTTTTCTTCCCACTTCACACTCTTAACCATCCCATTAGGATCTTGTGTACTATTATAGTTTTTCACACCAGAGAGTGTAGTGCTTTTTAACTCCCACTACCAAAAAAAGGGCTCCATGGTCTTCCTTAAATAAATATTTCTCAATTTGTTGTATGCTTTTGGTCACAATTCTAGTGGTTTTTTGTTTACTTTTATTTTGTTTGTTTGTTTGATACAGATTCTCACTATGTAGTTCAAACTGGCCTTGAACTCACTATGTAGCCCAGGCCGTCCTTGAACTTGTGGCAATCCTCCTGCCTTGGCCTCCAAGTGCTGGGATTACAGGCATGTGCCATCACATCTGGCTTCTGGTGATTTTTTTCCTCATTGAGTTTATTGGTACATTTTAGGTAAACAGTACAGTTACGTTCATTATTGGGATCCTGTACCTTTACATGACAGGCCTTGGTTCTCATTTTTCCCCTTGTCCCTGCCCTCCCTTCTCTGTTTATTTTTTAAAATATCATTTTCCCAGTTTTACTGTTGTTTTATGGAGGGTTAACATTTTCCAAATTCCTCACTCAGTCATTCTTAAAGTTTCCATGTTTACTAATTGTAAATATTATGTCTATATAAATATAGGTACTGTAATTTTCTTTCTTTCTTTTCTTTTTTTTTTTTGAGACAAGGTCTTGCGTATTGCCTGGGATGACTTCAGACTCATGATCCTCCTGCCTCAACCTCACAACACTGTTCCAGACTGATGCTATAATTTCCAAATAGCCCCCACAAAAACAATACAGAATGGGCAATCTAATGCCTTCCAAAGAATTTTGCAGTGAGCCTCTAAAAAGTTGAGTCTAAGTCGGGTGTGGGGATGCACCCCTGTGATCTCAGCACACAGGAGGTTGAGGTTGAGAGACCAGCTTGAGCTATATAGTGGGTTTGAGGCCAGCCTGAACTATATAGTGAGACTCTGTCTCAAACAAAACAAAACAAACAAACCAACCAATAAATAAAATTAAAAAATGAGCCTCTAAAAACAGGCACAAGACAAAGCTTATTTCTTCATTGCCCAAAAGCACAAAACAAATATGATATTCCTTGCCACTATAAGGTACTTTTCTTTCCTTATTTTTTCCATATAGAAGTTCTGTTTTTGCCATAGTGGGGACTCAACCCAGGGCCTTTACACTGAGCTCTATCCCTCACTCTTTTTATTTTTTCTTTTGAGATAGGCTCTTGTTAAATTGCTAAAGTGCCTAGGCTGGGCTGGATCTTGCTATGCTTCTGTCTCAGCTTGAGTGTTGGGATTACAGGTGTGCACCTCCACATTCAATTTAGATGTTTTATATTTTTGATGAAGTCAAATTTATTTGCCTGTATCTTTATGTTTCATGCCTAGTCTAGAAAAGCTTTAAAATACTCTTCTGTATTTAGTTTTCTCCTTTTATAATGTTGTGTTTTACATTTAGGCCCTGGACTTATCTCAAATTTATTTTTATGAAAGTCATAAGATAAAGATATAACTTTTTTTCTAAATGAATAATTGGTTTTAATGTCATTTATGAAATACTTCATCTTTTCTCCTTTGTCGAAAACTAGATTTTTGTATATATTTGGATCTATTTTGGTCACCGGTCTGATCCATTGATCCATTTGTCAAGTGTTGCTCTACTAGCTCACCACTGTAATTGCTATATCTCTTTGCTGGGTTTTGATATTTGGTAAGGTAACTCATCTCCCACTGTTCTTTTTCAAAATCTCAGCTCTTCTACTATATTTTCTCAGCCAAGTTATATTTAGAATCAATTTATTCAGTTCTACAAAAATACCATTGGATTTTCACTGGGGTTAAATCTATAGACTTTTAAAAGTAGTTGACATGTTTACAATATTGAGCTTTATCATATTGGAATGTACCTATCACTTCATTCAGATAAATTTTTATGTCCTTCAGTAAACTTTTACATTTACCTTCATCTAGATTTGGTACATTTATTGTTAGACTTTGTCCCTGTGCAAATTATAATTCTAGGAATTATTATTACTAGGAGTTCTAATCTGTTACATTTTGTAGTAAATTATTGCTGGTGTATAAAAACATTACAGTTTATGTTGTTCTTGTATTTTGCCACTTTTCCGGATTATTTTTATTGATTTAACAGTTTCTTGGTTAGGGGTTTTGAGTTTTTGTGTAATTATATTTTTAACAAATAATGATAGGGTTTTTTTTGTTTTGTTTTTTTTGTTTTTTTGTACCAGGGATAGAATTTAGGACCTTGCACTTGCAAGGCAGGCACAATGCCACTGAGCTAAATCCCTATATAAACTATGTAATGATAGTTCTACATTTATTTGTTTAGTATGTGTAGTTCTTTTGCCAAAGTTAATTCATTCATTTCATATTTATTAGAGTACTTTTGATTGAGGTGTATTAAGAGTTTTCAGAGGATATTTTGTGAGGACAAGGGCAAGGTACAGGAGAAAGGGGTATTTATTTTGTGACTGAGGAAAAGCTATGTGGTTGTCAGAACTTGCTGATAGGGAGAAGAATAATCTAACAAAGATATGAAAGAGCCAAAAGCATTGGGTGAGAAGGATTAAAAAGATAGGAGTGAATGTGGGGGAGCTAACTATGGGGAAATAAAAAACCTGGGAGGGAAAGTTAAAATGTTTGGAAAAAGAATAAGGAAATATTTTTATAATGTTGTCTCAGGGGTGGGGGTTGAGGTGAAGAAACTAGCCAGAGGCCTGAGAGGAGGGAGATAATCTAGACACCTGTTAAATCAGAGCCAATGAACGAATGAATACACAAAAGCAACAAATAGAATAAAAACAGGAAATCATAAAAGAACATAACCCTATATCACCAAATGAATCAAGAAACTACAAAAACTTTTTTTAAATTGAGTTTCTTGGTACATTTTAGGGATACAGTACGGTTACATTCATCATTGGGATCTCGTAACTCTACATGACAGGTCTTGGTTCTCATTTTTTCCCCTTCTCCCTGCCCTCCCTTCACCCCCTCCTCCCCTCCCCATCTACAAACACTTTATTTCCATCTTTTCATTTTCTCACATTTTTTCTTTTCCCTTATTACCCTTCCTCTACCCATCCCACCTTCCCTACACCTTTAGCCCTTTTCTTCCCATTTCACCATGTCAGTTATCCCATTAGGATCTTATGTACTATTACAGATTATTCACACCAGAGAAATTATTCGGTATTTACACATGTGTGACTTATTTATTTCACTTAGGAGTATATCTTCAATATGTATCCATTTTCTGATGAATGAATCTAATTTCTCATTCTTTATGGCTGAGCAATATTCCATTTTATAGAAGAACCACATCTTCTTTATCCAGTTCCCAACTGATGGGCAAATGGCTGTTTCCAAGTTTTAGCTATTACAAACTGTGCCGCTATAAACATGGGTGCGCATAAAACTACAAAACTTAAACCTATCTGGTGTCTGATAGTAATGCAGATTAAATATTCCAATGAGACACTCCATATGTGAATCCCAAGCAGCTTCTTTGCCAGAGAGTCTGAGCTAAATCAGACTCAGATTTCTTTCAGCCAGGTTGCAGGCATTCTTGCAGAGTCTGATCTATTTTGAGTTCTTGAGATAAGAACTCTTACTGTCCCTCTCCCTGATTCTGATGGTGGATTCAGCAAAGTTCACTGGCACTAAATTGTTCACTCAGTCAAGATTATTCCTATGCAATCAATTCAACTACAGCAGTAACAGGTCAAGCCATAGCAGTGGTATCTATCAGGGCTAGTTGAGAAATAACATACCAGGAGACCCTGTTTGGGTCCTCCCTTTAGCCTAGATAAGAAATCCATGGTTACAGTAGAAGCATCACAACAACCCACAGTTAATGTGCATTTAATGTGATGGCTATGTAGCCTCTACTGGTGAAAAATAGCATTCAGCAGTAATTTTACAGAATGAGTTATCTAAAGCTCAGCCGGTTAGAGACTGGGTAATTCCAGAGAGGGGAAGAGAAGAGAAAAAAAGGAAAAAAAAAGTTTTCTTTTAAAATCCTTAGCTCTGGAACCACGCCTGCTCCCAACCCAGCCGCCATCGCTCAAGCGCCGGGAGGTAGGCCGGGCCTGACCCACTGCGGGAAGAAGAACCACGCCTGCTCCCGACCCAGCCACCATCGCTCAAGCGCCAGTAAGGTAGCCATGCGGGTGCCCCTGAAACCCCATAAGCCCCTCCCCGCACTCTCAGACCTCCTGACTGTGCAAGTCTTTGGACCCACTCTGCAAAGACAGAGGTGGTCATCAAGGGTAGTTTTCTGAGTTCCCAACTTTGAACATCTTTAAAGAAAGGGCGGGGAAACCTGTAATAGAATGTTGCAGAGTTCAACCATTCAGAAGGATGGGGAACTCAAT
>NW_022900951.1:43745850-43760349 GCF_012274545.1 Fukomys damarensis | reverse complement strand
ACAGGATCCTAATGAGACAATTAATAATGTGAAATAGGAAGTAAAGGGCTAAAGGTGAAAGGAAAGTGGGAAGGGTGGGGGAAAGGTAATAAGGGAGAGGAAAAAATATGAGAAACTGAAAAAATGGAAATAAAGTGTTTGTAAATGGGGAGGGGAGGAGGGGGTGAAGGGAGGGCAGGGACAAGGGGAAAAATGAGAATCAAGACCTATTATGTAAAGGTACAGAATCCCAATGATGAATGTAACTGTATTTGTATACCTAGATTGTACCAATAACCTCAATAAAAAGGAAAAAAAAATCCTTAGCTCTGTGGTATTGACATAGATTACAGCGTGGCAAAGCTGGCTGGGCAAGTGTGCCTGACCTGTTAATTAGAAGATTTCGGGCCAGGTGGGGTGGTGCATGCCTGTAATCACAGCACTCGTGAGGCTGAGGCAGGAGGATCGCTGTGAGTTCGAGACCAGCCTGGGCTACGTAGTGAGTTCCAGGTCAGTCTCAACTACATAGTGAGACCCTGTCTCAAAAAAACAAAGCAAAACAAAACAAAAAAACAAAAAAAAAGAAAAACAAAGATCTCAGAACACACACACAAAACAGTTCCCCAAGCCCTGCATGTGGACTTCTCAAGAGAGCTAGAGTGGGTTTGCAATAGGATGGCCTGGACCTGACCTCAGCCTGAGACATGGGATCCCAGCATTGCCTGTCAAGACCCATATGTAGAAGTTCTTGGGGGTTTCCTTGAGATTTGGACAGTATGAAAGGACGCAGATGCCACAAAGAGCTTGCTATCTATCATGGCTTTCCTCACATTTGCCCAATCTGATTTGTCCAAGGTGTTCTTTTATCTTGCTTTTTTCCTTTTACTCAGACCAAGATCACTCTGCAGAGCAAGTTTCACTCTTACTCTTCACTTTTACTTTTTCAAATAAGTTTGACCACTGCTTTTGGTTTTTTTCATTCAATTCTTTGCTCTAGATGAGAAGAACCTGGAATCTAATTCCAGAAGGAGAGGTAAGCAACCCAGAACCTAGTAACATTTCATTGGTGAGCCATTTGTAGAAGGATCTACCCAATAACATTTTGTCATTGCCACAGGCAAATCAAAAGTCAGGAGATTCTGATAACAGTATGGAAAGAAAGAAACAAGAGGTGGAGCAAAAGATCCAGTGATGCTAAGGGTATGTTATTATACACCTGGAAGGGAATAACAGGGAAAATTGGGTACAAAATTGGTAATGAGAAATGGGGATGGGTAAAGATTCTAGGATTGACATAAAGGAGAATAAGTTAAGAGCAAATGAAAAGGTAGAGAAAAAAGAAGTGAAAGATTGAGAATGAATAAAACACAGGAGAAAGAATTCAGGCAGAGGGCCAGGGATTTAGCTCAGTGGTTCGGTGGCCTGCCTTGTAAGTGCAAGGACCCGAGTTCAATCCCCAGTGAAATGGGGATGGGTAAAGATTCTAGGATTGACATAAAGGAGAATAAGTTAAGAGCAAATGAAAAGGTAGAGAAAAAAGAAGTGAAAGATTGAGAATGAATAAAACACAGGAGAAAGAATTCAGGCAGAGGGCCAGGGATTTAGCTCAGTGGTTCGGTGGCCTGCCTTGTAAGTGCAAGGACCCGAGTTCAATCCCCAGTACCCCAAAAATGGATAAAAGTGGGAGGGATACAAAAGGAGAAAAGAGAAGTCCCTTACCCTCCTTAACTATATTGAAAGAAAAAAGGCAAGAGGAAGAAAAGTACACATATGCAGACACACTCAGAAGAGAAACAAGTAAATTAATGTAATAAATGTATGGAGGGAAATTTATAGAAGGACAAAGACAGCAAAGTGTTAAAAAATTAAAAAGTGAACAAAAAATTTTAAATTTTTAAATAAAAATAATAAAATCAAATAAAGAATAGTAAAAGAAGGTTTTCTATTGTTTTGGACATGTGGCTCTTCTCAGTCTAGAGTCAGGAAGCAGAGCTCAGTCCAGGATGTATCTTCATGCACGCTGAAAGTCTAAGGTGGCAGACTGCCCCCAGTACAGTGCTGGGTGTAGAGCTCTGCCTACAGTCTGGACATGGTGCCAAACTTCCAATCCTGTGTAGCTCAGGACTTAGGTAAGGACTGGTAAGAGCTGTGTCTGCTTTCACCAGCCCCTGCCTCTCAGCAGGACTTCCTCCAGTCTGCTCTCCAGCTGCTGACGGTCGCCCCTGACTGTCTTTCCCTCCTCCACTTGGTAGTGTGAAGCAGCCAATGGGCTGTTCTGAGACCCAGGTTCAAATACCCAGCCCTTTTCTACAATGACATCCCCAGCATCTCCTACTCCATGCTACTGTGACCTCAGGCAGGCCCTGTACCAAGGTCACTCACCAACTTCTGACCGTGGAAGGCCACTCTGGAAGCACTATCTTGTGTTCTCCCTGCTGGCTCTATCTGCAGAAGTCACTACATCCTGGCGCAGTTCTCTGGTTCTCCATGAGCAGAAAAGTGTCGGTTTAGTTTCAGTTTGCCTCCCAGCCAGTGGCCAGCTAGCCACTGTGGGCAGTGCTGCTGAGTCTGTCCTCTGGAGTGTGATCTATTTCTACTGCATCACTTACTCTTGTTTTCTCCTCTCTCGTTTCTCTCATGGTTCCCGTGTACCCTCCACTCACCTCGATTCCACTTCAAGTTACAGTTTTCCAGACTCCAGAACCTTCTCCTGGAGAAGCTGAGTTGCTAGCACTCACTGTTCTGCCATTTTGAGGCTTTTATTTTTCTTTCATAGTTTTTACTTTTACTATTTGAATTTGGAGCTGATGCCAAATTTTTGTAGTTCCTCAATTAATGTGTTCTCTTCAGTGATAAATATTGCATTATATACTGCTGTGGTATCAGTATGTGCTGATGTATTACACTGACACAAATGCATAAATAAAAAGATTGAAAACCATACCCTTTGTATTCTCTATACCCTGCCCTCTTCAGAGAGATCCTAAGCAGCAAAATCTTAATATTGTGCTGTACAGAAATGGACAAGAGTATTATTCCATATGTAAAAATTTTAAAATTAAAATAACCCCCATGGCTACTGAGAGCCCCACTGAGAAACATTTACCTAAGAAAAGACAGGTAAGATTATGTGCAGAAGGGCATGAGAAGTAGAGAGGTGATGTTCTGGAGAGGTACTTGACAATAGACCGTGACACATTTGGAGTCTTGTGGCTTCCCTTGATGCCTGGACATCTCCACAGGTATTTATTGATGGAATGAAGATTTCACAACCAAACACAATACTGAAGCTGTTTCTTACATCAGGGACAGTGAAGATGGGGAGAGGGTGGATGAAGCAGCCAGGACTGGTGGGTCCTAAATAAATAGGATTCCGAACCACCACTGCACTTTTGATGAAGTCACTTTTGCATTCTAGAAACTGACTCGTACTTTTTTTTTTGCTTCCTCAGAGCTTAAACTACTAGTGATTCTAACATGCTTGCTGCTGCTGAGAGACCTCGCTGCCCCTCTCTCCTCCCTCTCTTCTCTCTCTCTCCCTCCCCCTCTCCCCCCGTCCCTCTACCTCCTCTCCCTCTCCCATCTCTCCTTTGCATGTGAGAAGATTGAGGCCCAAAGAGATAAAATGTCTTGAAGAAGTCTCCATAGCATGTTAATGGCTCAGCTGGGACTTTCCTCTAGAGCACTTTTACACCTGTAAGTGAAAGGCCTGATAGAAGCTACTATAGGTGTATAGGCCTTGCCTTCTTCAGGCTTCTTTGGGGCAAGGTCAGAGACATATAATGCTGGTCCGATTAGACTCAGCTTCTTTCTACTTGGAAAGTCATGTCATGTGCTTGTTGTGGTTTAGTTGTTAAAGAGCCAAGCAGGTGGAACTCCTGAGCAGTTGAAATGCTTATAGTTGCTCAAGAGTCTGCCAGAGTCTTCCAACTCCTAGCAGATGTGCCTTAAGCTGGCTGGCAGCCTTAAGAACTATGTGTGTCCTGGGACTGAGCGGCCTGAGAATGTTGGCAAGTTTCCTAGTAAAGACACTCTCCTCCTCCTACCATCTATGTCCTCCGATTCTGACTGGGGGATAGGGGAGCAGAGCTAGATATAAACTGGCCCTCTCAGAATGGTCTTGTTTTTCCTTCAAGGGTCTGACACCAAGTGGGGTGTCTGGAAAGGCTAGTTACTTCCCCAGGGACCCAAGCAAAGCTCCTGAGAAAGATGGATTAATATTTCTTGAGGGTTCCGATTAGCTATAAGTGGGTAAAAGCTACCTCAGAGCTGCTTCTAAAGCAACCACTTTATTATACCTCACAATTTTGTGAGCTGAGAATTCTGACAGGGTTCCACCAGTTGATTTTTCTGTCCTGTGTGACTGAAGTCTCTCTTAGCTGATGGATAGGTGGGTCTTGAGAGTCTAAAATGACTTTACACACATGTGACCTTATAAGGATGACTACAGGAAGCCTGGTTTGGTTGAGGCTGCTGATGAAGATGCTGGCATGTGAACTCTGCACCATGGTGGTCTCAGTGTAGTTGAAATTCTTATAGAGCAGCTTTAATGCTACCAAAGTGAGTATTGTAAGAGACCTAGGAAAAAGCTGCAAGTCCTCTTAACATAATCTTGGAAGTTCCAGAACATAACTTTGCTACACTCTATTGGTCAAGCAAATCACAAAATCCAGCCCAAATTGAAAGAAGAGAATAATGTTTCCTTCTCTGTGGAAATTTTAGCAAGAGATTTGTAACTATCATTGATCATCCACTCCAGAATCAAGAAATATTTATGGAATGTCTATCATGTGCCAGGCACAGTTCTAGTCATTAGACGTAGTGACACAGGAGATCAAAGCTTGGCAAAGCTGGCTGGGGTAGAACGTGTGGCCTCTTAATTACAAAAGCTCAGGATACATGTGCAGAATTGTTCCCAAAGCCCTGCATGTGGACTTCTTCAGAGGTTTTCATAGGATGGCTTAGACCTGACATCAGCCTGAGGAGTGGATGATGCAAAAAGGATGTGCCACATTGAGGTTCTACCACTGTGCTCTCTCTCGCATGGTGGCTGCCCTCATGCTGTAGGGTGTACTTCTGTTACCTGGTAGCTAGCTTCTAAAAAACAGCTCACCAACTAAATGTTGCTGGATTTGGGGTTGCTCGCCTCTCTGTCTTCTGTAGTTAGATTCTAGGTTCTTCTCATTTCAAACAAAGAATTGGATGAAATGAGAAAAGGCAGTGGCAAAACTTATTCAAGGAAGCAAATCCGAAGAGTGAGAGAGAAACTGGCTCTTCAGAGCAAGCTTGGGCTGAGTTAATAGAAAAAGTGGATAAGAACAAAGATAAAAGTACATGCTGCATCTGTGAAACACAGTGTGGGCTATCATGGAGAGATATGATAGCAAGCTCTTCTTGGCCCCGTGTCGCCTTTATACTGTCGAAATCTCAAGGAAACTGGAGAGAACTACATACGGGTCTTGAGGTGGGGTGCTGGGAATCCACTCCTCAGGCTGACATCCGAACCAGGCCATCCTATTGAAAACTTGCTTGAGTTCTCAGGAAAAGTCCATTTGCAGGATTTTTGAAACTGTTCTGTGTGCATGTGTCCAGGATCTTGAAGTTAACAGGTCATGCATACTTCTCCAGCCATCTTTTGCCATGTCCTAACCTCCTGTCTCACTTCCCCCTGAGAGGCACAAATCCCCATAATTCCTTTTTTTTTTTTTTTTTGTGTAGTACTGGAAATCAATCTTGAGACCTTGCACTTGCAAGGCAGGCGGCAGAACCACTGAGCTAAATCCCAGGCCCAAATGTCCATAATTCTTTATGGGAACCTAGTTTCTCAAATATGGGAGAAGTAACATGGCAGCACTCCTGACCAAAGCACAACCCGAAAAACAGCCATATACAAAATACAGTATGTGGAGACCAGGTTGATTTCAAAAAAAAAAGAGCAGCGAAATACAATAAACATGCAGAAAACAAGAACCCATGGAATGAGCATAAGCAGCTAGAAAGAAAAACAAAGCTTACATTCTGTTCCCTCATTTCTACAACCGGGCCAGGAAGCCCCTCCTTGGTGCCTTGAGAAGAGTCCCTGGATTCCTGGCTTGGGGGTGGGGAGGAAAAAACCTCATGGTGTGAAACAAATTTTTTCCAACTTGGTCCTTGCCTTGATCTCTGATAACCGAGCTTTATTCTCTTGCCTGGCCATACTAAAATGTACTCTCCTGGTTGCAATCACCAAAAAACTTTATTGGGTAGCATGTTTCTAAGAGTGGCTTACCAATTAAATGTGGGGTTGCTTGCCTCTCTTTCTGGAGTTAGATTCCAGGTTCTTCTTGCCCCCAAAGAATTGAATGAAATAAACAAAAAGCAGTGAAAAAGTTTATTTGAGAAAGGAAAAGTGAAGAGTGGGAGACAAACTGGCACTGCACAGCAAGCTTGGACCAAGTAAATAGAAAAAGACGGTAAAGGCAAAGATAAAAGTACACACTTCATCTGAGAAACACAGTGTGAGCTATCATTGAAGGCTATCACAGCACCAGCTCCTCATGGTTGCCCTTCCTTTATGCTGTCCAAATCTTGAGGAAACCTAGGAGAACTTCTGTATCTGGGTCCTGAGAGGTGGTGCTGGGATCCCATGTCTCAGGATGATGTCAGGTCTAGGCCATCCTATTGAAAGCCTGGGAAAGTTCTCATGAGAAGTCCACATGCAGAGCTTTGGGAACTGTTCTGTGTATATTTCCAGGATCTTGTAGTTAACAGGTCATGCCCACTTCCCCAGCCAGCTTTTGCTGCACCTTGACTGTCTATCTCAAAAGGGCCACAGTAGCCGGCGTAGTGACACATGCCTGTAATCCCACCATTTGGGAGGCTGAGGTAGGAGGATCGCTGTGAGTTTAAGACCAGCCTAGACTACATAGTGAGTTCCAGGTCATTTTCAACTATGTAGCGAGACCCTGTCTCAAAAAACAAAACAAACAAAAAAAAAAGAGTGCCGCAGTAAATCCTTATATTAAATATTAATCAAGTGCTGTTTCTTGGTTTCAAATTAAAATTAAATATAAAATCCCACAACTCACTGGATTATCTTCCACTCTTCAGTTTGGAGGCTTCTGTTAATTGTCCTTCCATGTGCTTGGGTTTCACATCCAAAGATTCAAACAAGTACCCAAAAACTTTTTTTAAAAGATGCATCGACCAAAGGGACATCCATACTCACATGTTTATTGCAGCACTATTCACAATAGCAGAGAAGAGGAAACAACATAAGTGTCCATTAAATGATACATGGATAAAGAAAATATGGTGTATATACACCATGAAATACTATTCAGAGAGTAAAAGATGAAATCTTGTCATTTGCAATGACATAGGTGAAACTGGAATCATTATGTCAAGTAAAATAAACCAGGCATAGAAAAACAAGTACCACATGATCTCACTCATATATAGAATCTGAAATGTCAGTCTCCTAGATGTTGATAATAGAAAGTGGTTACTAGAGCTAGGAATTTAGCTCAGTGGTTCCACTGCCTGCCTCTCAAGCACAAGATCCCGAGTTCAAACCCTGGTACAAAAAAATAAAATAAAGGAAGTGGATGCTAGAGGTTAGGAAGACTAGAGGACAGGGAGGGATGGGAAAGGTTAATCAACAGGTACTAAGTTACAGTTAGATAAGAGAAATGAGTTCTGATAGGATGACAATAAATAATTATAGTGTGCTATGTATTTCAAGAAACCTAGCTGAAAAGATTTTGAATGCTTTTACAAAAAAAGAAATGATAAATTTTTGAGGAGATAGAGTAACACTGAATTGAACATTACATGATGTATACATCTATTGAAGCATCAGTTGGTTTGTGCACTCTGGGTGGCTGAGGCAGGAGGATCGCAGATTCAAGATCTGTTGGGCCAACTCAGCAAATTAGTGGGACCCAGTCACAAAATAAGAAAATTTGAAAGCGTCATACATGAAGGTCAGTGTATAAGCCCTGGGTTTAATCTCTAGTATCATTTCAAAAAATCACATGGTATCCAAAAATGTGCGCAATTTTACAAAAACTATATGATCCTCTTGATAGATGCAGAAAAAGCATTTGACAAAATTCAACACCCATTCATGATAAAATCCCTGCAAAAAATTGGAACAGATGGTCTATATCTCAACTTAAAAAAGGCTATCTATGAAAAACCAACAGCCAACATCATATTAAATGGCCAAAAACTGAAAACATTCATTTTAAAATCAGGAACAAGACAAGGATGCCCACTATCACCACTACTCTTCGATATAGTTCTGCAAACATTAGCCATAGCAATTAGACAAGAGAAAGAAATTAAAGCAATAAAGATAGGAAAGGAAGAAGTTATACTGTCGTTATTTGCTGATGAGTTCATACTCTACATTGAAGACCCAAAAAACTCCACCAAAAGACTTCTAGACTTAAATGACACTTTTAGCAGAGTAGCAGGATACCAGGTCAACATCCAAAAATCAATAGCCTTCTTGTACACAAATAACAGATTCACTGAGAGAGAAATTAGGGAAACAATTCCTTTCACAATAGCGACCAAAAAAATGAAGTATCTAGGAATCAATCTAACAAAAGAAGCAAAAGACCTCTACACTGAAAACTACAGCACTCTGAAAAAAGAGATCGAAGTGGATATAAGAAAATGGAAAGATATCCCCTGCTCCTGGGTAGGAAGAATCAATATAGTGAAAATGGCCATACTACCAAAACTGCTATATAGTTGCAATACCAATTGAAATTCCAACACTATATTTCACAGAACAAGAAAAAAGAATCCAAAAATTCATTTGGAATCATAAGAGAACTAGAATAGCAAAAGCCATCCTAGGCAACAGAGACATGGCAGCGGATATAACAATTCCCAATTTGAAACTATACTACAAAGCCACTGTGATAAAAGCAGCATGGTACTGGCAAAGAAACAGACCTGAGTATCAGTGGAACAGGGGAAGACACAAAAACAACTCCAGATGTACTCAGCTACCTCATCTTTGACAAAGGAGCTGACCATCCCCACTGGAGGAAAGATAGCCTCTTTAATAAATGGTGTTGGAAAAACTGGATCTCAACCTGCCAAAGATTAAAATTAGACTTTTATCTGTCACCATGCACTAAATTAAAGTCCAAGTGGATGAAAGATCTAAATATTAAAACAAACACTAAACTTGCTGGGAGATAAGTTAGGCAGAACTCTTGAAGACATTGACATAGGAAAAGACTTTATGAACAAATCCTCAGTAGCATGGGAACTAGCAGAAAGAATCAACAACTGGGATCTCATCTTATTAAAAAGCTTCTGCACTGCAAACAAAACCATCAACAGAACTAAGAGACAACCTACAATGTGGGAAAAAATTTTTAACAGCTGCTCCTCAGACAAAGGTGTATTATCTAGAATATATAAAGAACTGAAAACAATCAGCCCCCCAAATATAAAGACCCGATTCAAAAATGGGCATCTGAAATGAACAGACATTTCTCAGACAAAGAAGTAAAAGCAGCAAGTAAATATATGAAAAAATGTTCCACATCACTGGTCATTCAAGAGATGCAGATGAAAACGACACTGAGATTCCACCTCACCCCACAAAGAATGGATGCTATCAAGAAATCAAACAATAACAAATGTTGGCGGGGTTGTGGGGAGAAAGGAAGCCTTCTCCATTGTTGGTGGGAGTGCAGACTGGTGCAACCACTATGGAAATCAATATGGAGATACCTCAAAGAGCTGGGACTAGAGGTTCCATTTGACGCAGCCATCCATCTGCTGGGTATCTTTCCAAAAGAATTAAAAGAATCGTATCACCTATTTTTATAGCGGCACAGTTTGTGATACCTAAAACTTGAAAACAGCCCATTTACCCATCAGTTGGAAACTGGATAAAGAAGATGTGGTTTTTCTATAAAATGGAATACTACTCAGCCATAAAGAATGAGAAATCAGATTTATTCATAGGAAAATTGATACATATTGAGGATATACTCCTAAGTGAAATAAATAAGTCACACATGTGTAAATACAGAATAGTTTCTCTGGTGTGAAAAACTATAATAGTACATAAGATCCTAATAGACAATTGACAATGTGAAATAGGAAGAAAAGTGCTAAAGGTGTAGGGAAAGTGGGAAATGTAGGGGAAAGGTAATAAGGGAAAAGGAAAAAATATGAGAAAATGAAAAAATGAAGAAATGGAAATGAAATGTTTGTAAATGGGGAGGGGAGGAGGTGGTGAAGGGAGGGCAGGGATAAGAGGAAAAATGAGAACCAAGACCTGTCACATAAAGGTACAAGATCCCAATAATGAATGTAACTTTACTGTATACCTAAAATGTACCAATCTACTTAATTTTTTTTAAATGTGCACAATTTTATGTCAAATTAAAATTCATATCTGTATTGAGTATCCAAACATCTTCTTGTCATGATTCTCTAAATAATGCAGCCTAACAACTATTTGCATAACATTTACATTGTTTTAGGAATTATAAGTAATCTAGAGATGATTCATGTCCAGCCTTTCAGCTTGCCTGGGCCAGAGTGAGTGAAGAGGAATTGTCTTTGGTTGCATATAAAATATATAACGTAGTTACATAAGAGCTCCAGTGGCGCAATCGGTTAGCGCGTGGTACTTATATAATATAGTTACATGTATATAAGCACCAAATATTCTTTTATTTTTTATTAGTTATTAAACAAATAGAGGACAAGTGGCCTTCAGGCCACTGGTTAGACATACATGGAAGTATACAGGACAATGTGCATAGGATATATGCAAATACTATAGGATTTTATATAAAGGACATTAGCATCTACATAATTTGCTATTCATGGAGCGTCGTCAAACCAACCTCCCTTCAATACCAAGAATACCAGTCTTCCTTTGATATAATTGTACTGTTAAATATATTCAAAGTTTAGGTGGCATGAATGGGTAGTAGGGGAATACTTTTTAATGTCATACCCAGAATTAGCCCTGATGCCTATTTTTTCCTCTAGAGCTCTGACTTTAGCTCAGATACCTCATACAAATAAGTTCCTTCTAACAAGACATCTTGTGGTTTTTTTCCTGTCCTCCAGATATTCTCCCCACTAACTGATCATACATACTTAATTCAGAGATAAACTAATAATAAAGAAGGTTAGTATAATCTTCTGGGGGGTACTTGTTTATAATAGAGGGCCAAAAGCAGCAAAAGTCAATGATTGTAGCAAAAACCATTTATTAGGTACCCGTTATGTGCCTATTATTGTTTTAGGCCCTTTTGTGTACATTATCTTTAATCACTTGCTACTAATCTTTGATACAAATTTGTAAAGTAGGGATGTTCATAGTGCACAGAGACAATAGTAGGCTCTGATAGCATGATGCCTAGCATAGGCAGGTGCTCAATAAATATTTCTTGAATAATACCCTATCTAAATTTAAAGTTACCCTTCATGAATAAAAGTCATGACATCAATCATCTGCAGAAGTAGACTCTTCGTGTGCAGCATTAGATAAGGTGCCATTGTAGCTTTTGCAAAAGAAAGACCTAAAATAATGGTGGTATAAACAAGACAGTTCATTTTTCTTGCAGATAAGAGTCTGGGCTGCTTTGGTGGCTTTACTCTTGAAAGTTGTCAGAGATGCAAGCTGCTTCTCTTACTGCCCTATCAACTGCTTAATGAATATCATCTTTACGGTAACATTGACTCATCACTTATCTGTATTCCAGTCAATGAGAAAGGTGAAAGGGGACAGAGTAAGAATGTCCTTTCTCTTTAAGTACATGACTCAGCAGTGGCCCATAGCACTTCCACTTACTTTCAACTGGCAAAAACTTACCTTGTGTTCTATGTGTGTCACGTGGCCTTACCTAGCTATGAGGGAGGCTGAGAAATGTCTTTATTCTGAGCAGCCGTGTGTCCACTAGGTCTTGTGTATCATAGTATTGCGAAAGGGAAGGAAAGAATAGATATGAGAAGTCAACCAGCAGTCTTTGCCACAAGTACCCATTCAACAATTTTAGTTGACTCCCCCGACCCGGCACTGGGAATAGAACTCAGAACCTTGCATATGTTAGGTAAGTGCTCTACCACTGAGCTATACCACAGCCCCCCATTCAACAATTTTAAGTGATGATATTGCCAGTGAGACTAAAAGAATGTCTTCTGACTTCTTGATAAAGAGCTTAAAGAACTCCTGAAATTATCACAGAAAAGCATCAATTTCCAAAGTAATTAAGGTAAAACTATGTCAGACTGTCATAAGGTCACCTAATAGGGACTAAAAGAATCTATTGACAGACGAGCCAAATGCTACAAATCGATAGCCACATCCAAATCTGTTAGGGGCTTGCCTTTCCCTAGCAAGCTGACATGTGTAGACCCTGAGATGAAACATCCTTGGAATTGAGGAGGGTGCATTACGGTAGTAGAACATGATTATCACCTAGATCGTGTTACCCAAATCCCTTTGTTTATACTGTGGAATGGAAGCAGAATTTTAGATTTCCTACATAATATCTCTTTTGCAGACAGAATGCACTAAACAGTCAATCCACACAGTCTGTTGTCATGGCAATTATGATTCCCAATATGGTGCTTTGCTGTGCTAAGCCAGTCTTGGAATTTTGCCCACTGTGAATCAGGCTGAAAGATCCCTTTTATCATTCATTCATTCAACAACATGGTTAACATGACATAAGCAGCTTTCCTCTGCCCAGAACCATTTACCTTGCAATTTCTGCCTTGGAGTGAGCCAACCAGGGACTGTAACAGTGACCTGTAATAAACCTCTCCTTATTTAAATTGTGAGTGCCAGGTAACAGGAGAGGTTTAACTTTAGCACAAAAAATAAACTTTCTGTTTTTCCCTTTTTTCCTTCACTTTCTTAATCATTAGCTATAGATAAAATTCATATGTGCTTGTGGTTTCAAACTTTAGCCCAAGAGATTGTCACATCCTCTGAATGTGCTGATAAGGTCAGGGCCCAAACTCCAGACCATGGGTGAAGGGTTAAAAAAAACAAAACAAAACCTCTGAAAGTCTCAAAACAAACTAAATAGAAAATATAGAAAATATTCACCTAGGATGTAAATAGGGACCTAGGGACCTATTACATCAACACAAGCCATTTCCTTGTAAAAGAGCAATGACCTGGAGGAAGGAAAAGATAATCCTTGAAAGACCCAGTTAATCATATAAATACAACCTGAGACCTCATTCAGTGCAACTGCTTGGTGGGTGTCCACCTTCATCCTTGAAGGATCTGTGTGTGTGTGTGTGTGTGTGTGTGTGTGTCTCCTCCCCTCCCCCCTCCCTCTCTTTCTCAAAAATCTATCATTTTTTAAAAATAATCCCTACTTATATTCCATATGACAGCCTACCAGTCTTGTCTGAAATCTTTTGTCAAAGACACAAACAATTGAGATGTGTCTGTGTTTCCTCACAGCGTTAGGTCCTGGCTTCCCAGTGACACTAGCTTGCCCTTCCTCTTTCCAAGAGTTGAAGCAGCACAAGGCTCTCACCAGAAACCAAACAGATGCCATCATCATGCTCTTGGACTCATCAACCTCCAGAACCATGAGCTAAATATACTTTTTTCCCTTATAAATTACCCAGTCTCAGATGTTCATTATAGCAACAATAAGTAAATTAGGACAAGGAGAATTGAGAAATAAAAGACAAGACCCTTGGATGATGATAACAAAATTTAGATGCTGCCCTTGGCAGCATCCGGATTGAGTGGACACACTACCCCGGAAAAAAACAAAACCAACATAGCCGGGCATAGTGGCACATGTTTATAATCCTAGCACTCAGGAGGAAGAGGCAGGAGGATCACCATGAGTTTGAGGCCAGCCTGTGCTACATAGGGAGTTCAAGGCCAGTCTGAACTACATAGTGAGACCCTGTCTCAAAACAAACAAATGAAAACAAAACACCCAACATGATCTGTACTAGGAAACATCTGCCTCTTATACATCTGAATATAGGCTACCTATGAACACCAGCGTATTCTAGTTCATTTCAGCTCAATTAATATATTATTGCAGATGTACTCAGCTACCTCATCTTTGACAAAGGAGCTCACCATCCTCAGTGGAGGAAAGATAGCCTCTTTAATAAATGGTGTTGGAAAAACTGGATGTCAACCTGCCACAGATTAAAACTAGACCCTTATCTTTCGCCATGCACTAAATTAAAATCCAAATGGATTAAAGATCTAAATATTAAAACAGAAACATTAAACTTGCTGGAAGGTAAGTTAGGCAGAACTCTGGAAGACATTGGTATAGGAAAAGACTTTATGAACAAATCCTCAGTAGCACGGGAACTAGCAGAAAGAATCAACAACTGGGATCTCATCTTACTAAAAAGCTTCTGTACTTCAAAAGAAACCATTAGCAGAACTAAGAGACAATCTACAATGTGGGAAAAAATTTTTACCAGCTGTACCTCAGACAAAGGACTATTATCAAGGATATATAAAGAACTCAAAACAATCAGTCCCCC
>NW_022900951.1:43724234-43744835 GCF_012274545.1 Fukomys damarensis | reverse complement strand
ATTATTGTCTGGCTACTCTGTGCCAGAATGGTTATTCCAACAGGAATACAAAGGTCTTAAAGGATGACTAAGAGCTTTCCAGGCAATAAATGGATGTAAAGATGATCCAAAGGAAGAATCTGCATGAGCAAAAGCAATAAAGTATGACAAAGGTATTCTAGGTTCCAGGGAAATTCAAGCAGTCTAGCATATGCCTTATAGGAGGCCATTCAATGGGAGTGAGTGTGACGGAGTAAGAGCAGCATAGAAGGCACTGGCATCACCAAGGGGAAACAACTTTCTATTTCTCAGCCCAAGTTTTCCTCATATGCAAAATGAAGATGAAAATGTCTCCTCCCCAGAAAACAAAAAAATGGGGGGAAAAAAGAGAAAATAGTTCCCTGAAAGGATTCCCTGAAAGCATCTGCACTAAGGGTAACATATGCCAACAGACCTCCTAGTAGGCATTTGATCAACATTAATGATATTGATTTCTTAACTTGTTCAGACATTTTTACATTTGAGCTTTACCTTTTATTTTTTGGTTGGTTTTTTGTTTGTTTGTTGTTTGTTTGTTTGTACCGAGGATCAAACGCTAGTCCTCATGCTTGCAAGGCAGGCCACAGAACCACTGAGCTAAATCCCCGGCCCAATTTTGGTTTTCATTATTTAATTTTTAAAATTTTTATTTGTACATGTTTGCAGTACATAATAATTACATTCCTCATGGGAAGTTGGCATCAGTACATAACGCCTCTTAATTCTTGTTTCATCCCCTTTCCTTCTTATCTCCCTCCCCCTTCTTCCATTTCTATTTTTTTATTATTTGTTAGTACATGTGTGTGGTACATGTACATAACACATCTTAATTCCTTTTTGCATCCCACTGAGCTTTACTTTTTAATTATAAAGAGCAAATCTATATTGCAAACACTCAAGGAGCAGCTCTGGACACTAAGTGAAATAGAAAAATATTGATCAAATTAATGAGGTATGTGAGCTGTGACGAGATAGTTCTACAATGGCTGCTCAGCTCCAAAGAGCTGTCTTAGATACAGTGAGTCCTGCTCTACTGTGACATATGTACCCCTCAACATTGCCATGCTATGTAGATTGTGCAAGACAAACCATGGGGATGATCAGAAATACAGTGTTAGAGGCACAGCACTCAAAATTTTTATCAACAACACACAAAAAAGACATGAACCTCAAAAAAAGTTGGCCCAGTTTCGCACAAATTTCATACTTATGAAATACATAAATATGGCCCTGACCCTGAAAGTTTGCTTGTGGAAGCAGGTGTCGAAATCTCACAGCATATGATGGTGTAAGGAAATCGGAAAGTAAAGATGTAATAGGAGATGTCTTTGTAATAGGAGCTATCTTTGTATAGCTTTTGGTTTATATTATTTTGTTTTTTCTTTGTTTTTATTCACTGTTCTATGGTTACAACATATATAAACAACCTATCTCATCACTTTACCTCAAGCGAAATGGAGGTCCATTCAGGTCCTTTTATGTTTCTACTTTATAATTTATTCATTTTAAATATTTTCTGTATATAAGTGATGAATCACAACTGGTAATATAATTTTGCTTTCAATAATCTAACACAATTTCTAAACACTTGTTCTGGAGATAGGCTCTTGCTGTGTAATTCAGGCAGGCTTTGAACTCGTTATGTCACCCAGGCTGGCCTTGAACTCATGGAGATCCTCCCGCCTCAGCCTCCCCTACTAGGATTACAGGGGTGCGCCACCACACCCTGGCTGAGATGGCTAGTCTTATATTTACATATATCCTTACCCATTCTGCTGGTTTTTCTTCATTCTCAGTTTTACAGTTTTCCTTTTATTATAATTTCCTTTCTGTATGAAGAACTTCTTGGTTATTCTCTTATGATAGATCTGCTGGTGACAGACCATGTCAAATTTTCTTTCATCTGAGAATGTTTTTATTCATTTTTGTTCCTGAAGGATTTTGGTTTCGTTTTGTTTTGAGATAAGGTCTTGCTATATAGTCCTGGCTGGCCTTGAACTCACTATGGAGCCCAGGCTGGCCTCAAACTCACAGCAATCTTCCTGCCTCAGCCTTTCAAGTGCTGGAATCACAGGCATGCACCACAATGCCTGGCCTAAAGGATATTTTTAATAGATAAATCATTCTGGATTTGCAGGTTTTTTACTTATAACACTTGGAAAATTTTGTGCTACATATTTCTCATCTCCATAAGGAAAAATTGATTCATTAAACATTTTTAAAATTCAAAACTGTCATTCTGTGAACAATCTTAAGAGAATCTCAAGACAAAGCATCAGCTAGAAAATGCTTACAAATTCCACACCACTAGCCATTTGTAAAGTGCAAATTAAAACTACAATGAGATATCATTATATACTTATTAGGATGACTAACCAAAAATATTGACAATATGGAGTCCTGGCCAGTATATGGGACAACTGGAACTCTCAGACATTTCTGTTGGAAATGAAAAAGTATAGCACTACCCTGGAAAATAGTTTAGTTATTTCTTACCAAATGACCTGGCAATTATGTTCCTACAGAATTATAAACTTATTTATGTTTGCACAAGTACTTGCACAATACTAGTCATAGAAACTTCATGTATAATAGTCAAAAACTGGGGAAAAAAAGCATGTCATCCTTCAATGGATGAGTAGATAAGCAAATTGTACATTCATATAATGAATTACTTTCAGTAATAAAAGGAACAAACTATTAATGCAGGCAACAACTGGGATGGCTCCCTAGGCAACAAATCAGTTTTGTTTGTTGCTATTGAATTGCATTAGTTCCTTATATACTTTGGGTATTAACCCCTTATTGGATATATGGTGTACAAACATTTTCTCCCTTTCTATTGCTTTCCTTTTCACTTTGTTGATTGTTTTCCTTGCTGTGCAGAAATGTTTTGCCTTGATGTTGTCCCACTTGTTTTTTGTTTTGTTTTGTTTTGTTTTTTGCTTTTGTTGCCTGTGTTCTTGGTGTCAATTCTAAACAGTGAGTGCCAAGACCAATGTCAAAGAGATTTTCTCCTATGGTTTCCTCTAGAAGTTTAGCAGTTTCAAGTCTTGCCTTAAGTCTCTAAGCCATTTCAATTTGTTTTTTGTGTGTAGTGTAAGAGAATGGTCCAATTTCTTTCTCCATTGTGATTCTTGTTGCCTGTGCTAGAAATTAGTCATCCATATACGAATGGGATTATTTCTGAGCTCTTTATTCTGCTCCATTGGTCTATGTGTTTACTCCCATTCCAATACCATGCTGCTTTGACTACTATGACTTTGTTATACAGTTTGAAATCAGGAAGCCTGATGCTTTCAGCTTTCTTCTTGCTTTTCCTTTAGCTGTTTGGGATCATTTGTGGTTCCATATGAATTTTAGGGTTGATTATTTCCTTTTTAGTGAAAAAGGTCATTGGAATTTTGATAGAGATTGAAATCAGATATCACACCTGCTAGCAGGTTATTATCAAACAGTGTTGGGGCCAGGGATTTGGCTCAGTGGTGCCACCACCTGCCTCACAAGCGCAAGGTCTTAAATTCATTCCCTGGTACCAAAAAAAAAAAAAAAAAAAGTGTTGGTGAGGATATGAAGAAAAGGGAACTCATACATTGTTAGTGAGAATGGAAATTAGTACAGTTGTTATGCAAAACAGCATGAAGGATCCTCAAAAACTGAAACCATCTAACAAACCCGCTTTTGCATATCTATCCAATGGAAATAAAATCACTACCTTGCAGAGATGTCTGCAGCATTGCTTGTGATAGACAAGATACAGAAACAACTCTTTTCTACTGATACATGAATATATAAAAGATAGATGAATTGATTAAAAAATGTGACATACACTGGTTTGGTTTGGATTGAGAATGCCCCCCAAAAGCCTCATGCAGTCATAGGTGGGGCATTTTTCACGGGTGGCTGAATCTAGAGTGTGTGACTGATTCATAGTGCAATGCTAGGAATAAGGGTACTAGAATTAAGGCTGAATGGTTACTAAATCAGCCCACTGATTGATTTGGCACCACGCTAATCCTGGTAGCCTGGATACACTATAAGGGACAGAAAGAGGCTTGTCTGGTCCCTTGCTGGCTTGTTTGCTTGCTTGCTTTTGTTATCCTCTGCGATGCCCCTCTGCCAAGCCACCCTGCCTTGAAGCCAGCTTATTATGGACAGAAACCTCTACAAACAGTGAGCTACATAAACCTTTCCTCCCTAAACTTGAGTTGGTATTTTGTCTCAGCAATGAGAAAAAAACCTAAGACAGCTAGTTAAAGGTATTCCCTGATGTTCTAACATACACACACTACTGCACATAGTCCTTGTTTGTTAAGCAGCATTAACCCAAGATACAGATTTTGTTACCCATGTCTCCTTCCCTAGAGCCTTTAATCTTGAGGAGACACCAGACTGAATGGAACTCAAATATTTTGGGACAGATTATGTCTCTTAAAATGAGGGTTCTTAACCTAGAATCCAAGGTCAACTTTTCAGTCTGCTAATGCCCCTCTTTGATATTTTACAATGATTTCTGTATTTATTTAGAAGCTATTCATACATGGTAAGATATTTGGAAAGTACTAATAATTCAAATTTAAAATTAAAATCTCCCAGAATTCTAATACTTCCACCCAAATTCAATTTTACTTTTAACAAGTTTTGTTTCTTCTCCCAAGATATAAAGAGATACAAAAGGAGCTGGGGATTTAGCTCAGTGGCACTGCGCCTACCTAGCAAGTGCAAGGTCCTGAGTTCAATCCCTGGCATCCCCCTGGGGGGGGCCAAAAGACATACATGGCAATGTGGTATAGTCACAGTTCCTTACATTTTTGCACTTAACAATGCATCAACCAAATCATTCTATATCAAAACTATATTCTATTTCTTTTAAATTGTTATTTATTGTTTTAATAATACTAATAATAGATGAAATGCAAATAAACTAATTTCTATCATTAAAGTTTGATTAAATAAATTGCACTAAACTCACAGCAGCATCACTGTTATGTCAAAGATAAATTCATGCTAAGTGCTGATGCATATTGAAAAATTGACTCCTAAGAATCTGTACCAATTTGAGCTTTTGATGGTGGAGGATAGTGTCTATTTTTATTTATGCTTTGCCAATCATGAGCATTACCAAACTTTAATTTTTTAACAATTCTGACAGGTAATATATGGCATCTCCTTGTTTATCACTGAAGATAACTGAATTTGAATGATTATGATTCTTCTGTAGCCCTTCTCTAACCTTCTCTCTTTGTCTGTTGTTTAAAAATAAACAATTGTGTTGTTTTTTATACACAAGCAATGCATAACAGTCATTGCTTTAAAAAAATTCAATGTAGAAGTAGAAAGGAATAGAGAAGAAAGCTTTTCTTCCAAATCACATCAGTATCAGTCCTACGTCCCTCTTCTGAGCTACAGAGTGTGTTCCCATGAGTTTCACTCTGCTAGATAATAGCACATCAGGCACTGTTTCGATTCATCTCAGTTGGGACTGTGATGCTGGTGATAGAAGCATAGTTGAACTTGCTTGAGGTTCAGCTTTTCAGGAAGAAAAGGGTTTGCTGATCAATTTAACAGTTTTAAGGATGGAGAAGAAAATGGTTAAACAATTTATGTAACAAATTCGCTTAAAAATCCTTCAAAAGCTTTAGAGGCATTATTGCCTTACAATCAACAACTATAAATAATGTAATTTGGATATGTATCCTACAAAGTCCCATGTATTAATGGCTTGGTACCCAGGGTGAAGCTATTGAGAAGTGGTAGGGCTTTATGAGAGGTTCTTAGGTTATTAGGGGAATACCTTTGAAAGGGACTGTGGAATCCCAGTCTCTTGCTTTCCTAGCCACAAGGTGCATGGTTTTGCTCTACCAAGGAAAGCTATTGCTATGATATGCTGCCTCACCACAGGTGCATAGCAATGGGGGCAATTGGTCATGGAAAACTCCCAAGAAAACTTTATCTCTTTATAAGTTAATTATCTCAATGTGTCAGACAGCTTTTCATGTAACAAAATACATAAAAAAAGTAAATGAAGAAAGATTAATTTTGGTTTATGGTTCCAGAGGTGTCAGTCCATCGTTGTCTTGTGATGAGACAGGAACATCATGATGGAAGGATGTGGCAGAGCAAAGCTGCTCACCTTATGACAGTAAGAAAGGATGGAGAGGGGAGAAGAGAGGGGAGAGGAGAGGCGAGAAAGGGCTGGGTATAAGAAACATTGTTCAAAAGCACGTCTGTATTAGTTACTTTTCTTGTTGCTGAGACAAAATAACCAACACCCAAAGTTAAAGGAAGAAAAATATATTTATTTTAGTTTGTACAGGTTTCAATTCATAGTTGGCTGGCTCTGAAGCAAAGTGGCATGGAAAAGGGGGATCACAGGGTAGAAACAGTTCATGGAGGGCAGAAGGCAGGAAGGCAGCAAGGTAGCAAAATAGAGAGGAAGCAAGCAGAAAGTGAAAAGTGACCATACTTGCTCACTTTCTGTCCCTTATATTTTATCAAGGCCACCTGCCCTTAGGGTGAGTAGCACTCATACCCAGGGTGGGCCTTCCCACAATCCACAATCAGAGCTGTGCCAAAACAATCAGTGGACTAATTTAGTAACCACACGGCCTTAAAACCAGCATTACACATTTAATCCCAGCATCACACATTCTAGATCCAGCCATCTCTGAAAAGCCCCACCTATGACCACATGAAGCTTGGGGGGACATGTAGGCACAAGTCATAACAATGCCCCCTCCAACTTGGCCCTATTTCCTAATAAACTGTGAACATATCTATGGGTTAATCCATTGATGACACCAGTGCTCTCACAATCCAATCATTTTTCTAGACCTCACCTCTGAACATTGCTGCAGTGGGGGATCAAGTCCTTAAAACATGAGCCTTTCACGGACACTTCATTTTTAAACCATAACATTCAGATATTTTGTTACAGTGATAGAAAATACAAATATTTTATTAAATCAAAATGTAGAAGTAGTTTAAAAATACAAAGCTTAGTTAATCTTATTTCCTATAGGCTTTGAAAGCAATGAGATGATATTTAAATGGAAAGAGAGAAGAGAAGGAATCATTAAGGAAAAAACAAAGTAGGAATCTAGAGACAGGCTGGGATAAATGGTTTGACCCTTAGTTTTCCCATCTCAATGAGAGTAATTATAAAATATATAGCTCATAAAGTTTCTATACTAAATAAGCTATGCAAGGAACTTAGCACAGAGCTAGGCACAGAGTAAGCACTCAACTCATGATAGTTACTTAGCTCTTCCTAAAATCTTTCCTGAAAGAGAGGCAGTATTGTGAGTGAGAAGCAGAGAATAAATCAAAGTTTTAATTGTGGAATAGGGATGCTTACTTACAAGGAGAGTGATGAGGAATGAGTACAAATGAGAGATTTATTCACACAGTAGTTGGGGATGGGATGGTTGTGGAGAGGTACTGAAACTGTAAGGGAAATGGAAATATTTTAGGCAAAATATCATTATGAAAAATGGGTAGTGGGCCGGGGATTTAGCTCAGTGGTGCCACTGCCTGCCTTACAAGCACAAGGTCCTGAGTTTGATCCCCAGTACCCACCCCCCAAAATGGGTAGAACAGTTTTCAGAACAGAAATAAAAGGAGTAGAGGATGAGGGGTCAGTTGCCTTATAGAATATAAGCAGAGATTATCCTAACACAGGAGGAAACAGATGACAAAAATGTGAATTAAGAATCTCTGGGCTAAGCTGCCTGATTGTTCGAGGTAGAATGAAAGAAGAAAAGTGACCTATATGTGTCTATTGTGTTGTTGTTGTTGTTGTTGTTGTTGTTTGAGACAGGGTCTCACTATGCAGTTAAGACTGCCCTGGAACTCACTATGTAGCCCAGGCTTGCCTCGAACTCACACAGATCCTCCTGCCTCAGCCTCCCAAGTGCTGGGATTACAGGCATGCACCACCACACCCAGCTGTACGTGTCTATTGAATGGACAGATTTAACTGGGAAGGATGGTTTTACTCTAGGTGGAGATGTGGGACTAGGAATCTGTCCTCTACATACACTAAGTATGAAGTAACTACAGAAGGCTCCAATTAGTAAGGTTTGACTAGAAGTAAAACCAACAAGGTCAATTGTCTCTAGATAGTCTTTTCAGAATTCCTAGAATCTAAATGATTCCAATTCAGAATGGTTGACATGGCTGTTGCATGACATGCCCATCACACATGCTAATTTTGAAATCCTCACAATCCCCCTTAAACCTTCATGTTTACCTATAAATTTTGACATTGTTCTAGGACCTTAGTCCTATGCCTATTTTTTTCTCATTGAGTTTATTGGTACTTTTTAAGTATACGGTATAGTTACATTCATCATTGGGATCTTGTAAAAGTTCTATGCCTATAGAAACAGTAGTTTGCTGCATCAAAAAGACTGCTTCATTTTCTTCCTCCTTGTCTGCCTGAGAATCTGTTGCCATCATGAATGACACAATAACTATCCAGATCAGAAGTTCATGACAACTGACTACTTCAAAGGACGCAAAAGGTCATTGCTGTCCTTCAGCCTGGGAAAACAAAGACAAAAATTCAGGAAAAACACAAAAAAAATTGTTCAAGAGTACAGTGGATGTCATCTTGTATTTGGAGTCAGAACTCACTTTGGTGGTAGCAAACAACTAGCTTTGGCATAATTTATTATTCCTTGGGTTATGTAAAGAAAATTGGACACAAACAGGCAAGACACAACCTATATAAGAAAAAGACAGAGAGAGAGTGAGAGAGTGAGAGAGAGAGAGAGAGAGAGAGAGAGAGAGCAAATGGAATACAAAAGCAGAATAAAGTCGGGGGGACTACAAAGGCCCATATTGATTGGCGCTGGAAAAAAAAAACAGGAGTAAAGTTTCTACAGTCACTATCTTCAGTATTTATGTGAATTTTTCATAAAAGGATTAATAAACTGTAAGTACTTAGGAGGAAGAAGGGGGAGGGATAAGGGTGGAGGAGAGGGAGGGGGAGGGGACTGCTTCAGAGACCTGACTCCACAAAGGCTCCAGATTTTTTTTTTTTTTTTTTTTTTTTTTTTAAGGACTTTGTGCTTGTCGGGAAGCCACGGTGCCACTGAGCTAAATCCCCAGCCCAAAGGCTCCAGATTAGTTATAGTTCAAGGATCTAGATCCTTGCTACACAGTGTGGTCCCTGGACCAGATGCACTAGTATTACCCCGAAATTCATAGGAACTCCAGAATCTCAGGCTCTACCCCAGACCTACTGAGTTAAATAAAATCTGCATTTGACAAGACATCAAAGTCTCAGAAGCTCTGACCTAGAACAGCATGGTTGTTGAAGTTAGATGATTTTTGGGTTGGGTGGGAGGAAACAACTTTAAATGTAAATGTAAAATGATGGTGTGATGAGTCTATTTCAGAAAAATTTTAAAAAGCAATGAATCATAGAATGGAGAGAATATGGTAGTTGTATAGTTAATAAACCTATTTAGTGGACTTATTAGTTTTATAACACAAGTAGATAATGCAAAGGAGGAGATGATAGTTAACATTCACATCCATTGAACACTTAGTTTGTCAACATACGCGCTCATTGAGCATTTACTTTTTCTCAGGTATTATACTAAATGCTGTCCAGATAGAGTCTCATTTAACCTTTAAAAGAATCTACAGCCTTACCAAAAACCTATGGGGCAAGTACTATTATCATTTCCACTTCACGGGTGACGAAACAGGCACGGGGTGTTTAATTGACATGCCACACTTCACATAGCTCGTAAGTGTTGGAAGCATTTCCTTGCTCCCAAGACAAAGATCCTAGTCTATAGCTGAAATTCTGTTGTCATGTTTTAGTATGGGAACACTTGAACCTGAGACTTAAGGGTGTCATGGATCCTTAGTTTACTTCTTTTACCTGTTCCCAGAACCATCATTTCCTCTCCTCTTCCCAGGGAGGTTGAGGGTGAAGCCATAGTTGCTGATATATCACATGGCCTGAGGCAGGTCTAAAGGGTAAAGCTTTCATGGGCACAGAGCCAAGGCCTGAGACAAGCTGGAGCTGGCCAAGAACAGGCTGGAGATTGAGAAGTCAAAAGCCCAGGAGAGGAATCATTCTGAAGGAAATGCCATCTGTGGAAAACTCCAATAATTCTGCTCCAATAATTGTTAAGAGCATGAAAACAGAGTACAAGGCTCTATGGATCAGAATTATTCTATTTCTGTGTGTGTTTATACACAAATTTCAGAGTACAGAAAAATAATAAAAATTAATGCACCCAAACCTTAACAGTGATATCCCTGAATGAAGGCGATGTAAGAAATTTTGCTTTTTCACTATGATTTTCTTTTTTAGGGGGTGTTTTTCTGGGAGGGTTGAGACAGGGTCTTACTATGTAGTTGAGACTGACTGACTTGGAATTCACTATGTAGCCCAGGCTGGTCTCGAATTTACAGTGATTTTCCTGCCTCAGCCTCCTGAGTGCTGGGATTACAGGCGTGTGCCAACACGCCCAGCTGATTTTCTAATTTTTTAGAATTTTCCTAAAACTTTTCCAATTTTTATAATAAATGTAAATTTATTTTATAATCACAGAAAAATGAAGTTATTTTAACAAACAGATTTTTGCTTTCCCCATGCTCTAATGACATCTACTGAACAGTTGAGACCTAGGGTGGGTGAGTTTTGATCTCTGAATTCTAAAGCCTTCTACAAGAGAGGAATATTAGTCGAAGGAGGCCACCATAATAAAACAGCACATACTAGGGGGGTTTAAACTACAGAAATATATTTTATCACAGTCCTGGATGGTGGGAATCCCAGACCAAGATCCAACAGGGTTGGATTCTGATCTCAAAGAAAAAGGAAGGGAGGCAGGGTCAGCAACAGAGACAGAGACACAGAAACATCAACAGAGAGACTGAGACTCCAGGAGGCCAAAAGGAAGGGGCCAGAAGTTAGAAATAGTCCCCAAAGTCAAAACACTATGACACTTCCCTTCAACTAGGCTCCACCTCCTGAGTTGCTACCACCTCCCAATGCCACCAAATTATGGCTCTATCAGTGTGTGAATCCATTGAAATTAGAGCCTCATGATCCAGTCAAGTTCCCAATGTCCCACCTCTGAATACTGTTGCACTGGGAACCAAGCCTCCAACACATAATTCTCAAGATTGTTAGGGGATTAAACAAAATAATAGATGTGAAGCATGAAGTCTAGTAGTTGAAACAAAGCAAGCACTCTATACAGAGAAATTTTTTTAATTTTTCAAAGGGTTCCTAAACTCATATAGCTTCAGAGACCCTGGCCTCTACCTGCCCCAGGTTCAGGGCCACTTGGTCATCTAGGACAACAGTTAGTAGAGGCATAATGAAAATCTAGTGACCTCAGCCATTGTTGCTCCTAGATAGAAAAAAACCTAGAACTGCCATGCCCAATTAATATTTCCTGATGTCATACAGACAAGAGACTTCTATTAGATGGCAAGCATTGTAAAGACAAGGACCATATCTGTTCTTCAGGGCAATAATCCTAGCATTCAGCACTGTGCAGGAAACAGAATACATCCTTAATAGTTGCTGAATAAATAAGTGAATGAATAACTACTTCATATAAGGACCACTGCCATGTTTTGAATATGTTGTCCACTCTGAAACTCATTTTGAAATTTAATTGCCAATGTGATAGTTGGAGAGATGGTGGAAACTTTAAGAGTTAATTAGGTCATTCAGAGCGATTAATGCAGTTCCAGTGGAATTGCATTAGTTACCATAAGAGTAGATTGTTAAAGTGAGGCAGTCCTTTGATTTTATCTTTTCTGCAATATTAAAATGCCCTCACCAGGCCAAGTATGGTGATATGTACCTGTAATCCCATCACTTGGGTGGCTGAGGCAGGAGGATTGCTGTGAGTTCAAGGCCAGCCTAACCTGCATAGTGAGATTCTGTCTCAAAAAAAAAAAACTCTCACCAAATACCACTCTCTATGGCCTTGGCCTTCCCAGCCTCCAGTACCATAACTAAAATAAACTTGTTTCCTTTCTGAATTATCCAGTCTTGAGTATTTTGTTATAATGACAGAAAACTAAGACAGGCATGAAAAGATGTACTTTGAGCATTTATTTCAACAAGTAGCTCGTCAATATGACTAGCTCCCCTGGTAGGAGGACTGAGGTCACTCAGGAAGGCTCCCTTCAGGCTTAATTACAAATATTTCTACTGTTATCCTGGACAAATTCTAATCCCTTCCCAAAAGAGGCAAATAGCTGTGAGCAGAGGGGCTGTAGTTATTTCAATAGAGTGAAGTTGGAAAGAAAGTGTCATTTTTTTAAGCACCTATTGGGTACCCTGCAATGATCCCGAGGCAAGAATAAATTTGCTGTGTCTGTAAGGAACTGAAAAAAAAAAATAAGAAGAAGATAGGATGCTAGGAACAAGTGAGAGAAGGGGTCGAGAGGTAAGAGATGAGGTGTATTCGTTTCCTTGGACTGCCTGGAAACAGTACCACAAACGGGGAGCTTAACCAACAGAAACGTGTTGTGTTGGAGTGCTAGAGGCTGCAGGTGCTAAAGAAAGGTGTAAACCTGCTTCCTTCTGAGAGCTATGGGCAGGTGTTTGTCATGTGACACGCGTCACCTCCGCTTCTGGCATTTCACTGGCAATCACCGGCATCTCTTGGCTTGTAGTAAAAGCATCACCCCACTCTCTGCTTCATCTTCACATGCATCTTTCCTGTGTGTGTTTGCATCAAAATCCCCCTCAGCTTTTTATGGTACTGGGGATAAAACCCAGGGTGTCATACATGCTAGACAGGTGCTGTACCACTGAGATGTACCCCCAGCCCTAAACATGCATTTTTTTTTTCACAGTACTGGAGATTGAACGCAGAGCCTTCACACTGAGCTATATCCCCAGTCCTTTACACATTTTAAAAAATTTTTTGAGACAAAGTCTTGCTAAGTTGCCCAGGCTGGGTTTAAATTTCAGATCCTCTTGCTTCTGCCTTCCAAAGTGTTGGGATTACAGGCATGCACCAGGGCACCCAGCCAAAGTTTTCCTCCTTATGAGGACAGTGGCCATGTTATATTAGGGGTCCACCTTCCCCAGTATGACTTTATTGTAATTCAATTATACCTGTGATGACCGTGTTTCCAAATAAGGTCTTTTTTGAGACACAGGGAGTTAAGACTTCGACATAAATCTTTGGAGAACACGCATGCCTGTAATCCCAGCACTCGGGAGGCTGAGGCAGGAGGATCACTGTGAGTTTGAGACTAGCCTGGGCTACATAGTGAGTTCCAGATCAGTAGTCTCAACTACATAGTGAGACCCTGTATCAAAAAAAAAAAAAGAAAAAACAAATTTTTGGAGAACACAATTCAATGCATAAAAACAAGGTTAGCAAAACACACCAGATCAGGGTCACAAAAGGCCTCAGAGACCATGGGAAGGGGTTGGATTTGCTCTGGATGTAATGAGAAGTCATAAAGAGTATCAAATCAGACAAGTGATGTGATTTGATTTGTTTTAAAAGGACCATGCTGGTTGCTATGGTAGATTTTGCAAAAAAGCAGCCCCAGTGCCTGCATGAGTCACGTAGCTCCCCTGTGAGGGATGAGAATTCTCGTCAGAACAACCACTTACTGGACCTGAGGCCTCAGTTTTCATTGTTTGTTATTAGGTCGCAGGAAAAATAAATCTAGTCTCTAGTTGATGATAATGTATACATCCTCATGATGAAATATAAAAAGTTTTCTTTCCTGGATTTGTACTTTAAAAATCATAAAAGTAATATAAACTGTTGGCAAAACCATCTCTTGGTATACTAAGGGAAGCAAATTAGTAAAATAGGACCCCAGACACTGTGCCTCACTCCTTTTCCATTCCCACTTCTCTTTTTCTTAGCATTCAACATTTTAAAAGAACTCTCTTGGAGATCCCCTTCCTAGAATTGTTTCTGATCATCTTTACATGTCTCTTTACTGATTTGTTGCTTTTGTTTTGTTTTGTTTTTGGTTTTGGTTTTTGAGACAGGGTCTCACTATGTAGTTGAGACTGACCTAGAACTCACTATGTAGCCCAGGCTGGTCTCGAACTCTCAGCGATCCTCCTGCCTCAGTCTCCCGAGTGCTGGGATTACAGGCGTGCATCACCATGCCCAGCTTCTATACTGATTCTTATTCACAGTAAAGTGGGTTTTTTTTGGGGGGGGGTGAAACAATGACTCATTATGCAGTTCAGCACTGGCCTTGAACTATGTAGCCAAAATTGGCCTCAAACTTGCAGTGATTACTTCTGGCCTCAGCCTCCAGAATGCTGGGATTAGAGGTGTTCACCACCACACCCAGCCACAGTAAAGTTTTAGCACTAGGCCAACTGTGCAACTTCACCAAGGCAGGCTTCTGTTAACCTTCTTACTATAAACTGGCATGGGAACATTCAGGATGAACAGGAGCACTGAGCTGCAAGATTAGGAGTAAAAAGATCATTGATGGCTGGAGGTATAGCTCAGTAGTAGAGCACTTTGCCTAGCATGTGTAAAGTCCCCTGTGTTCCATCCCTAGCACCCCCCCAACACACACACACATGAAACTCATTATACTTAAAGTACATTGAGTTCCACTTTGTTGCAATCCTTGCACTGAGATCCTGAGCAAATCAGAACCAAGTGTTAATCTTCATTTCCTTATATTTTGTGTATCTCATGGGGCTGTAGTGAAGTTCAAGGGTATTTGTATAATAAAGTATTTCTAGTGTATTGTTGCAAATGTAGACAACCCGCCTCTCTAATCTCAAAATAAATACAGCCATATCTGCTGGTATTCTTTCACAGACAAGTGAATTTTTGTTTCATAACTAGAACTAGAAAGAGGAATGAAGCTTGGTAAGAGGCAAGGAGGAAAAGGGTACAATGGACTTCATCGGGCTGGGTGACAGGTGGGGTGAATGTTCTCTAAGTGGCTTTGCAGGCTGCCTTCAGATGTGGCCAAGTGAGAGTTGGTGCATAAGGAAAGAGAATGGTACATCCCTCTTGACAAGCAGAGCCAACAGACTGGTTTGAGTGCAGCTGGGGCACCCTGATTCACCACTGTATTCAGACTCTGGGAGGGAGAAATTACCTGGGAATATTCTGGTGGGAGAGGAGTTTCCAAGACTGTGCTAAAATCCAAGGAGAGGCCACCAAGCCTGTAGGCATTACTAGACTTGAAGGAAAAGGTATTTTTCCCTAGAAAAGACTTCCCAATTTATGCTGTTCAAATTTGACTGTAGTAGGGCATGGTGACACACACCTATAATCCCAGCACTTGAGAGGCTGAGACAGGAGAATCACTGCAAATTCAAAGCCAGCCTGGGCAACATAGAGTGTTCAAGACTGGCCTGAATTACAGCGAGACCCTGTCTCAATCTAAAAAAAATATTTTTGACTATGTTTTGTCGCTCAAGGGATGAGTATATTTTCCTCCATTGTATCCCTAGAGCAAAGTATAGTGTAGGTGCTCAATAAATATTGTTTGAGTGCACTGTTTACTCCTTAGATATTATCTCTGTTAGCCCTCTGGACCAAATCAGCAATGGTGATGTTCATATCACCAACTAGTAAAGCCCAGTTATCATACACAGTTCCAACTTACCATCTCAATGGTTCAATGAGAAAGGTTAACATTTGAGGTTACTGAGGTTCTACCTTACAGGGGAGGTTATGAGGTCCAGAGAGATCAAATCACAGGCAAAAATCACCTGCTAAATAAAGTACAAGAGTCTGAAATAAGTGGGTCCTTAGTCACCTACAAGGACTCTGCTAAAATTGTGGTGATCAGGTTGCAACTTGAAACACGTGTCACCTGAGACTTGGGTAAGTGTAGTGTCCCTAAGAGATATGTCTTCAAGCAGGAGACAGGAACAAATGAGGCAATGTTGACATCACCAGACAGCATTCAGCAAAACATTCTCTTTCCTGGGCTCCTGCTCTGTGTACGGCTCTTGTGCTCAGGATACAACCGTAGACAAGAACTGCGAGTAGTGGCGCACACGCGCCCTTCCACACTGTGGGAGGCTGAGCAGAAGGATGGAAGGTTTGGACAATTTAGTGACTTAGCAAGACCCTGCCTTGGCCTGTGTGTCCATCAACACATGAATGGAGAAAGAAAATGTGGTATCTACACACAATGAGGTATTACTCTGCTGTAAGGAAGATGAACTTGAGTCACTGGAGGAACATGGATGCACCTTGAAACCATAATTTTAAGTGAAGTAAATCAGACACACAAGCTTCAATACTGCATGGTCTCTCTTCTATGAGAAACTCAAATTAGAAATAAAGCACAAAAAGGATACATAATCCGAAGCAGGGGTACATCTTTCTGAAATGGGAAAGGTATCAAGGGATGCAGGAGGGGAGGTAGAGAGGATGAAAAAAGGAATTAAGGTATGTTATGTATGTGGACCCACTCCATATGAGGAATGTAAAGCGTATGGACTGCAACAAGTACTAATAGAAAATAAAAAATGGCTGGGAGTGTGCCTCAGTGTGAAGGCCCTGGGTTCAATTCCCAGTACCACAAAAAAGAATACACAAAGCAGAACATGAAGCAGGACACCAAGTTCTCTCCCAGAGTGGCAGGAGCTGATACGGCATCCACCGCATAGGGGGCTGATAAGGATTTAGGTTGAGATGCAGCCTGAACTCCCCTCCAGGAGTTTCCAAAGACTAGCGTAGGACCTGGTGCCAAACTGTCTAGGCATCTGTATCTTAATACCCATTTCAGATGATCCTGGTGGGTTTGGGAGGCCCTGCTATAGGCAGGCAGGATGATCACTTTACACAGTACATTGGCTCCTTTTTGTTCTTCCCAAGCTTTTAGTTGGAAAGTTCAACTTCATCGCAGGTGTGCTAGAGGCATACATACTTGGGCCAGAATATTAAAAACATGGGTGACCACTATCACACCTCTAAACCGGTAAAGTGGCCAGAAAATATGCCCTCAAGGCAAGAAGAATCTTGTGGAACACAAACCTCTTTTGAGGTCCAGGAGCCTCTTTTCAAAAGGATACTCTTCCTTCCAAGCCAATTTTAGAGATCTTGAGTTTTGTTTGATCAAAAACAGTAACAATTCCTTTATAGAAAGCCTTAAGCCCAGGTCCTTGGACTCAGAATCCTGTGCTTTTCACGTCATTTCTGTATTTTGTTCTATCTATACCCTCCTGACTCAAGATCATAAGATGTTCTAGAGATACTAGCAGTGTGCAGTGTTTAGGCACAGAGCCTCAACCTGACAGTTTGAAGAGGCCCGAGGAAATTGCAAAGTAGCTTTTTCCTACTCTGAATGCTGCTGCTTGCTCAGAGCCCTATCATTGCTTTGAAGAATAAGAATGTTTCAGTTCAGAGTACTTACTGAGGGAGGAAAGAGTTGTCCAGGGGAAGGTTCATGAGAGCTCAAGGAGGGGCACAGCCTAGGAAAGCAGCTGGGGAGACCTGAGTCCAAAGATCAGAACCACTGATGCCTGAGGGACACAGTGCACATGTGTCTTGGTTTGCCCAGGATAGTCTGTCTATGACTGCTGTCCCTCGGTAATGATTAACACTCTCCCACTGTCAAAGGTATCTTAGTCATACAACAAATGATATGGCCACCCTAATTAGGAAGGTAATGGAACCCCTTCTTTCCCTGTTGTTTTCACTCCAGAAACTGCTTGGAAAAAGAAACAACTTTCAGACACGAGGATAGTTGCGCTCTTTTATGAGAGAGATTGCCATTATTGATTTTTAAATAAAAAAGCATAAATCATATTGTGTACATTCAAAGGAAAATGTTGCCAGGCTTGGAGGTGCGTCCCTGTAATCCCAGCGCTCTGCAAGGCTTAGTCAGGAGGATCACAAGTTCTAGCCCAGCCTGGGCAACTTAGTGACTTAGTAAGACCCTGTTTCAAAAATAATTAAAAAGGGCTGGGAATGTAGCTCGGTGTGAAGGCCCTGGTTTCAATCCCCAGTACCTCAAACAAAAAGTCTATTAGACTCTGAACTACCATGTGATTGAATTTAGTGCTGCCAACACTATTCCTAAGTATGAATTAATGCTTCCGGCCCTACCTATTTTTCAGATAGTTCTCTGGGCACACCCTAGCCACACTAGTACTTGTATGATTGCACTGACATCTTGTGGTCATTTCTAGGTTTTTCTCTAGGTAGCTCCCGTACCAGATATTTTTAGTCCGTACCTCATATTTCATCAAAGCAACTTTTATGTGAGCCGTACAGTAACTAAGCATAACACCCTAATTCATAACAAGTTGCTAATCGCTAGTAGTAATGTATTGATTTTTTCTCAAGAGGTACTGAGATGAGAAGCATGGATGGTAGTGTGGGAAGAGCCCACAGTAAAAATAATAAATAACATCAAGAACTGAAAATGTTGGTGTGATTTCAGGTTTCTAAGGGAGTTACTTTTACATAGATATGTCTTTTCTGAAACGATGCCCAACAGGCCAAACTAGTGTGGATGTGATCAAATGTCAACTAGAGAAATTCTTTTTAAGCCAAAATTTAGACATGGTAAACTCTTACTGGTAGTGTCCGGCTAACAAAGAAAGGCAGGGCAGGTGGAGGAGGAAGAGGAGAAGTCAGATGCAGAAAAAAGTGTAGCTTCCCTTTGTTTTCCATGTTTCAGAAAGACGTGAAAAGGAAATGTTTGCATATCCAAGCAACTCTTCACAATCCATCTTACTTTTAATTTACAGTCACTTCACGGGGTTTCCCACAGAAGACATTTTATTCCCAGCATACCATAAGAAAGGACACTAAGAATCCTGGTATTCACTGGAGCAACAGTTTAATCCTCCTTCCTATTCCATTTAAGTGACTGTAGGCAAGAGACCTATCAAAGTCCTTGATCTTACATGACTAAAATCTCAGAAAGAAAGAAAGAGAGAGAGAGAGAGAGAGAGAGAGAGAGAGAGAGAGAGCGAGCTCCTCTTAATTCTCATGCCATCAGGGAAGTATCACCAATGTATGAAACAAGAACATTCAAGTAGCTGTAATGAATGAGTTATCTAGGTGTCTAGCATGTCTCAGAAAGTGTAAACTGCCTCTCATTTGCCTCCTTCTAATAAAAAGTACTGAATCTATAAATGCAAAACTACATATATTTAATAAAACTTTGAAAATGAGCCTGCCAGTAGGAGTTTGCAGTGGCATTTTTGTTGTTGTTGTTTTGGTTTCTTTGAGAGAGGGTTTTTACTATGTAGCCCAGGCTGGTCTCGAACTCACAGCGATCCTCCTGCCTCAGCCTCCCGAGTGCTAGGATTACAGGCATGTGTTACCACACTCAGTTTGCTATAGATTTTTTTTTTATACTGGGGATCAGACTTGAGGACCTTGCCTTTGCAAGAAAGGTGGCGGAACCACTGAGCTAAATCTCTGGCTTGCTGCAGCTTTTTATACTACCCTCCCAAGCCCTACACCCTGCCGCCTTGCTTTTTTTTATGGTCAAAACCCAACAATTACAAAGTTTAGAGTCTTCAAAAACACACCAGATACCAGGCTGGATAAGGCTGTGCTTTATTACATGCATAATTACAAATCTGTGCTAAGTGAAAATGTATAAAGCAATGGTGACCTGGATTTAAGCCACACAGAGAAAGGACTGGACAATCCCATGAACCCTTCTGGCAATGTCCATCCCATTGCCTTTAACGTGATTGCTTCCATTTCTTACAATTTGCATAGCACTTACTTGACAAAGTACTTTTCATTCATTGTCTCAGTTTATCCTCACAACAACCCTGTGAGGTAGGTAGGGCAATTAACACTATCCCCATTTTACAGATGGGAACACAGAGGCACAGAGCGGTTAAGATCTCAAGGCTAGTTAGTAAAAGCATAGGGAACAGAAACCAGGTCTCCTAACTCCCTGTCGATGTCTTCCTTTTTACACTGTCGCTATGCATGACCAGGGAGCAGAAAAAAAGTGAGCAGAGAGCCATAACTTTGGTTCAAACTGTGCCTATGAACAGGTGAGGATAAAGCTAAGAAAGCATAGCTAAAGGTTTGGCGACACTCAGATAAACAATTGGAACAGCTCAGCACCAAGCTTCCCATGGAAACTCAGGCTTTGTCAGCTTTGGTTGAAGCCAGTTTCTGGATATGTAACTACTGCTCATTCACATTAGCTTCCTGTAGCTGAAATCTGACAGGTTTTCTTGGGCTACTGCAGTTGGAGCCAGTCCTACAGATGAGCTTTTTACAGAGATATTCACATGGTGGCCCACAGGCTGGAATCCGGCTCCTCTGATCCTTTTGGCCTCAGTGGCTCACCCAAAGGCTGGTATAATTCCAATAGCCAAAAATGAATGGGCAGAGGAAAGAACAAGAGGCTGGCCTTGGTCAAATGAAGACAAGTCATCTTCATGACATCACTGTCACCCTTCAGTGACATGACCAAGATGCTGTCAGGCCCAACTCCTTTCTGGCCCATACCTGGTTAGCAGCATAGCTTTAAAAGACAGTTTAAGAGAACAAAATGTTAAACATATTATTTTCTTGAATGGAATAAATTCATAACCATTACACAGTCCCAATGGACCAAATATATAATAAAAAAGTAAAT
>NW_022900951.1:43691077-43724014 GCF_012274545.1 Fukomys damarensis | reverse complement strand
AGGGGGACAAAGTGAAGTGGGGAAGGGCAAAGGAGCACTCTGGAAAGATCATATATTCTGAGGTACCCTCAGTATGATAGCGAGGCTGAACATTCCCACACTCATGAAGTCATTACAGGCCTTGCCTTCTTCCTCATTTTGCTAGATGGCCTTTCCCTCACCAAATCCTAGACTGCCCCTGGATTCCAACAGATTGGGATTAGTAGATAATGATAAGGTTTAGCAATGGATATTTATAGGTCTACCGTACAATGTTAAAGCCCTAGATACTCCGGATACTATCTCTGGCTTTAACTACTACCATAGAGTAAAATGTTAATGCCGCATTCACTCAGGAGGAGCCTTCATTCTGTTCTCAGAAGCATTCTCTCCCTCTTTCCCAAGGTACACATTCAAAACACTGCATTTGTAAAATTGGAGAGAAATTTGAATTCAAAACATGGATGGAAAGGAGGATAAAGAGATTAAAAGGGAGAGGCAGAGATTGTGTTTCAAAAACCCTCATATTTTTGTATCATTTGCTGTAAAAGTCAAACTTTAGGCAAGGTATATTCATTCAAAGAGTGCGCACTGAGGCCAATGACCCCTGGTAGGAATTTAGAGGTAAGAATTTATGACTACAAGACTGGGCTGGGTGGCTTGAGAAGTCTCATCCAAGACATGCAAACTCAGCAAATCATCTCCTTCCTTACTTCTTTCTTTCTTTTTCTTTCTTGGGTGATTTGGCAAAATCAGACTATATAGACTACACCATGGAAAAAACACTTTTGTCCCCTGAATCTTTTCAAAACCTTGCCAGGATCCGGATGTGTAGAAATGACAATGTGGCCAGCAAATGCTGGGGGAGTAACTTAAATTTGCTAACATCCACTCTTCCTTAGAGCTTTTCTCCTTGGAGAAAACAACTGAAACTGAAGCGGAACAAAATTCAATAATCGCCCAGGTCCATTGTGCCGACTGGGCTTCAAATTTACTCAGCTCTTAAGTTCTGACTTGAGCAACTTGTACCTTTTTCTTTTCAATATATACGGACATCACAGGGAAGTTAAAAATGTAGATGTAAAGAAAGCTTACCATTTAGATAGCACATTCCTTTCTGTGCAAATATCTGGAGTCAGCTCTCTCCATAAAACCAGGCTGCCTTTGAGCTGAACATGGCTTTGAGCCTCTGGTTTGCTTCAAAAGACTGGCCTTGGGGGATTACTTGACTTTCTCTCACAAGGCACATGATCAAGCAGTTTCTATACATCTCAGTGCCAGAATACATGGCAAGGGTTGTGGAATGCCTTTCCTTGTACCATTTTATACTATTCGTGTATTTTCTTACACAGGCTTTTCTCCTGCCATTACTTTCAACCCCCTCCCCGAAGGGAATCCAGGAAATCCCAGAAGTGGTTAAACAAAGTAAAACTTTAGGACACTTATGTTCAGTCCACATATTTGGAGGGTATATTTTACAAAAAGGACTCTACTTTTCCTACAAGGGCTTAGATTCAGCCTTTGGTTCCAAAACAGAATTGTTTTGCAGTTCAATCGGCAAATTAATCATTTACTCTGCCAGCTGGGAAATTCAAAGCATTATCAATCTCAAGGAGTCCACCAGAAAATACCGATTTTGTAGATATTCTCTGCTCTACAGCTGGGCTGAGCCAGGAATCTGGAGTCAGAGGAAGAAGAGAGTGTTGCAATTCATTTCCAGCCAAACATCAGAATAGAAATGATCTTTAACAGAGCCATTATTTTGTATTTCAGTCCTCTGCTTCTTCCCTCCACTTTTTTCTCATTATAAATTCACTGTTTCAGCTTTCTTAAATTCTTTAAATTGAAGATCTGAAGATACAAAATGTAGCAGTTAGACTTAACACTCTCACTCACTTCACAGTTGGATGCTGACCAGATATTTTTCCTTGGAAAAATCCAAACTCTGTTGAAGTACCTATTGGTGTTCTTTTGTAAACCCTTCCCTTGTGTCAAGTAATTTTTGATTCTTCTATTTTCTTCTATATTTTTTCTTTTTCTATTCTATTCAAGTAATTCTTCTATTCCAAAATAGACTAGTCTCCATTCATTCATTTTAAAAATCACAAGTTATCTATTCTTTTGCTACTGGCATGTGGCCAGTTGAGGCTGCTGACAGACCCCTCTATTTTGGCCTTGCTTTTTGGTTAAGTATGTTTAACTGCTGAAATGGTAATAGCAGGAAACACATCTTCCTTCAAGACAAGAAACTTGTCTTTCTTCCTCAAGACAAGAAACTCTGAGTGTCAAGTGCTGAGCTAGCCAACCTGTGAGTCAAACCATAGGATTGAACATATAGTACACACCATACACTACATCTACTTCTAGTGCACAAGCTACAAGAATTCCTGAGAAGATGAGGTTAATGAATGAGATTTATGAGGAATGAGGTATCAAAGGGATGTTATCATTCTCTGGAGGGCCAACCGGTGCTTAGTATCTAGAAAGTATACCTTGGCACAGTATTATCTGATTTTGTTCATTAATTCTCTGAAGTAGCACCTCAACGCTGGCTCATCTGTCTAAAATCAAGAACAGAGGCTAAAAACAAAGGTAAATAAGACACCCTTAATGTCACTGCTGCACTATGAAATCTGACCAAACCTTCCCTTGCTTTCAAGTATCAGTAATAGGAACATTTCTTGGTTTGCAAACTTTAGTGAGGAAGGATGGTTAATATGATAGATGTTGAACCAGAAATGTACAAATAAGAACTTTAATCTCTACATAACATATAGGTTGGTCAGTCAGACAGTCTTATCTCATAGGAAAGAATCAGTGGCATGGAAGGAACAAAAGACAGAAAGCTAGTGAACCATGACTATGACGCCATGTACCCTGGGGCATTTTCTTCTTTTTCAATAGAATGCTAAAGGGATACACTTAAAAGGAGAAACTGCAGTGACCTCCTTGATATTTAAAAGATAATTTTTTTTAAATTGGCTACTCAGCTCTGGGAAATAAAAGAATTTCAGATTTTGGTACGATAAGACCTAGGGGTAAAAAGTGCTAAATTTGGGAAGCAACATCTTTTAAATGAGGTACACTGTGGTGTTTGGGGAGTATGGGAGAATGTGCCAAGTGAATGCTGACTCTGGGATGGAGCAAGTGTTAGGACAGATTTTTACAATAAGCAGAGTTGGATTCTCATCCCTGACAATGGAGTTTCCTTGCCATAGGCATCTGGGGCAGCCTCAGAGGCATGGAAACAGCAACTGACCCACACGGCAAAGAAAGGGGTCATGTGTCACCTCTAGTCCATGTGCCATGAGATTGCTGAGCCTTGCTTTACAATTTAACTAGGCTCTCATAAGTTATTTTCTGTTACTAGAAATTATTAACCAGGCATAATGCTCAATCCAAGAGAAGATTCAGTACTGAAGCACAAAATGAAGAAGGAAGGAGAACAGAGTGGAGGAAGAGTAAACTGTACATAAGTAAAAGTACAGAAGATGAAACAGTGGTTGGAATGATGTGGTGGCTCTTTAATTCCACCAGGTGTCTATATTGTGTGATTTTATTTTTTTTTAAACTGTAGTAAGTGTGGCAGAAAATTGAGACAGGCACCTTTTCAAGGGGAGACAAGCACCTTTGGTGTCACCAGGCCTTATCCATATCCCCAGGTCTTGAATGGCTCTGCATTCAAGTCACAGTTGCCTATTCTGATCCAACACCTTGAAGAGATCTGAAAGTATCCCAAGCCTAATTCATGCTCACAGGAACACCACCGGCCTGCTATATGTACTTGATGCTGTTGTTTTAGTCCTGGTCGTACAAAGGAATGCATGAGGGTGCATCAGCAGCTCTGAATCTTCCCTGATTTACCAGTGTGCGGTCTAGACTTGGTTCCCTTTACTATCCTTACATATTCCAGAAGCCTAAAGCACCATCATTCATGGAGGTGGCATCTGAGTAAGAGGATTAGTTAGGACCTCACAAAAATGTGAAATGTCTAGTCATTGATTTTGCTTAGAACTTTACTTGTAATTAAGTTCAAGGAAGCTGAAAGAAATCATCCCTTGCTACTAATAAATTCATGGTGAAGTCCTTGTCTACTAGCTAACAAATTCCATCTGGAGCACTTGAAGACAAGAACAAAGCTCTATAACTTATTTTTGTATACTTCAAAAGAGGACCAGGAACAAGCAAGCTATAAAAGTCAACCTCTCTAAATTCATCTCAAGGAGATTAACCAAAGCAGCATTGTCTTATAATCAGAAATTAAAACTAACATACACATAAACATATAACAAATGAATAATGCTAAATATTGTAACAGGAATAAGGATAATATTTGAATTGAATCTTCACAGTCTAAAAAATACCATTGCTATTTTCCTTCTGGCTTTCTTTTCTATGGTTTGAAAAGCAAAGCCCCTTTAGGTTACACTTCATCTTCCACCAATGACAGATCCCCCAAAAGTGACTTATTTCATGAGTTTCCTGCAGGCTATGATTCAGGACGGTTGAAATTCTTCTTGCATAGTTTTCAGTGATTGCATACTGGCTAACAATCGTTTTTTAAATTAAAAAAATTACTAAAAAAATATAAACCACAGCAATCTTATTTATACTCTTTCATGAGATCTTCCTAATGCAATATATCTGAAGCCTAACTGTATTTTCTCCTAAAGAGGAGATTGATTTCCAGATTATGCAGTGCAACCGGTTAACTTGTAGGAAAGAGATAACACACTAATATGACTTCACCATCCAAATATGGGAAATGTGTTTTGGGTACCCAGTTAATAAAATATATCCACGGTCTGCAATGTCCTTCCCATTTTATATCCAGAAGAACCCCAATTCTAGTTGAAGAGAATGGAATCTGGATCTTGGTTTGCCATCTGTGCTATATGCTTTAACACATCCTTTTTGGTAATGATTCCAAGCAATCGCCTAAAAGACACAAGATGACAAAACAATAAATCTATAGTTTAAACAACTTTCCCCAATGTGACACTTGCCATTTTCCAATGGTGTTTTGAACTACTACCATATCTATGTTTCCAGAATTATAAGACAATACACACACACACACACACACACACACACACACACACGCACACAAATACTTCTACTTCTAGGTCTCAGGTCCTACCATTTCCTCTGGTTTAAATATTCTTCTCTACATGTGTAAGCCTTACCTACCTAACTGCAGTCCAGTTTAAATGCCCCTCTTCCAGAACCTGCCTGACCCTACAAGCCAAAAATAACTCTGCCCCACTCCCAGCAACAGCATGTTATTCTATGCAGGCTTCCTCTGTAGCACTTGTTCTCTTTGCTATTGTCCTGTAGCTACTTGTGTGTTCCTGCCTTACCTATAACAGTACACACTCTATGAGGGCAGAGAAAGTTTTTACTGATTTTTATATCTCCTTAGAGTCCAGCTGAATACCTTCTTACATGCAGGAAGGATTCAGTAAATGCTGAACAAACCAGTTAGGAAAAATCCTCTTACTGATTTAAATCCTGCAAGACATCTGTTATACTACTTCAAAGTTTTAAGAGGAGGGAAAAATTCTTGCATAGTTGCTAGTTTAACACAGCATGCTCAGAAAAGCTCCACTGCTTTCTTGACCCTCCCTCCCTTTCCAATAAAATGAGCAGGGCTTCTTTTACTGGACAAGAAATTTCCCAGGAAGGAAAGAGCTTTAAGCTTGGATGCCAGGAGACTGTGTTTAAAGCCTCATTCTGTTATTTGTTTTTAACCAAGAGAAGACAATTTATTTGAAGGTGGAAAAAAGGGGCAAAGAGAGAGATGATAGATACTCAGGACAAGTAGGGAGCATTCGAAAGCAAAATATTCCTGCTCTATTTTTAAACTTGGGATATGCATGTACATCAGTCCTCACTGAAACTTGATTTTCTTGTCCTCCAATAATAACAAAAAAGAAATTGTGAGAGCAAATTACAAGTCTCCTCTCGTCCATGGTTTTAGTGACCCGTGGGCAACCATGGCCCCAAAACATAGTACAGTACATTAAGCTATTGGGGGGAAGAACATTCATATAAATTTTATTATATATTGTTATAACTGCCCTATTTTATATTTATTGCTGTTAATCTCTTACAGTGCCTGGTAGATACAGTTTATCATAGATGTATATGTAGAGAAAAATATCATATGTAGGATCTGATACTGTCTACGGTTCTCAGGCATCCCATGGTTGTCTTAGAAACTATTCCCTAAAAATGAAAGACTACTCTACTGTACTACACATATCCCACTGATACCATTATAATTTCAGGCTGCCTGTGCATAACAACACGGCTGTTTCCTTTGTAAGGAAGGAACTATGATTGATAATGTACAACTAACAGCTGATATTTCTCAAATATGGTCTTCGTTTTCTATTATGATAAAAAACACATGAATCTTTATCTTAGAGCTTCAAAAAAGCTTAAAAGAACTACTAATGTTCACTTAAATTGGGTTCTTCTTTATGTCTCCACATTTCCTTCCCTCCAACAGTCCAATTTGCCTTCCCCCAAGAGTCCTCACCCATTGTGTGTAACCAAGCATTGCCGTAGTCCCAGCTTGCGGAAGATATCCACTACGATCTCCATGGGTGTCAGGTCAGTTACAGTGAAAGGGCTAAGATCGAGGATGTTCCGAAGCTTCAGGGTGGGTGCAGTGTATGGTGGCACTGGAGGAGAATGCTCAGTGAAGTAAATGATGGACGTGCTCACAACTCCATCTTGTTTCTTTCGAGCATTTTCTATTTGAACATAAGGGGGAAAAGTTGAAAATAGAAATGCTAGCTCTACCCTTCTGGCCTTTAACCAGTTCCCTCTCCTCTCTTATGCCCCCCCATTTCTTGCATATTTATTTCATTATCTCCCTTCTGAGTACTTACCAATTGAAATAATGAGATCTCTTCGAAGGACAAAGCCTACAAGCCTTTGAGATTCCCGGGACACTACCACTGGGAAACCACTGTAAGTAGTTTCACTGATTATGGTCTCTACATCTTCCACCGTCATGCTGTCCTGAGTAAGGACAGTCAGCAAAGGATCATTTCTCCGGGGTTTCATCACATCCATCGCCAGGGTCTTATGTGCAAACTCTTCTTTGGCTTCAAGAAAGGGGTATCCATTGAGACGGATATGGGCATCATAAATGCCTTCCCGCCCAAGAGCATCTGCCACCCACTTGCTTGTCATGGCTGCAGCCATCAGAGGAACAATATATTCCAAGCCACCAGTCAGCTCAAACATTATGACAACAAGAGAAACAGTCATCCGAGTCACTCCACCTGTGAAAAACCAGACACAGATCACTGAAGGCAGATAAAACATAGGATTTGTTGCAATGATGGGCCTGTCACAGGCCCTATCTAGAAAAAGAGCTTATTTATCAAAACCAATACTAGAATGGGGTTTCATCTATAACTGTACAGACCACAGAGATTGCATTAAAATAAGGTTACAATTGAGATTTTATTTTTAAAATGTCTACAGAAGTTTAAGATGATTTTGGATTCTTGTTTTGTCTGTTGCTTCTTTTCCCTAATTATGAAATGCGTGCCTACTTTAGAAAATTCAGAAAAGATGAGTCATTATTCACAACTCACTACACTACCTATAAGTCAGCAGAGTAAAAATTTTGAGCCACATTTTCCAGTTTTTTCTATGCAAAAACATTTTTATATAGGAAAGTTCATATTACGTTTAATTCCTCGCCATGCTTTGCCCCCACTTTATGTTCACATATTATCACAAATTTAATATCACATTTAAAGATGTTAAACATTAACATCACATTTAAAGACTGCGTAATATAGTATTATATGGGTGGAATGATTTAACCAGTTGCTTACTGTATAAAATTAGCTGATTCTAATTTTTTGCTCTTGTGCTGTTATCTTGTGTAAATTTCTACACTACTCACCTAAGCAGGCTGCAGCGCCAACCATGGCATAAAGTCCAGGAGTGATACAATCAGCTCCCTGACTACACCAGCTATTGAAGATGGCCCAGTCATGGTGGTAATAGGCCAGCTGTTCCATTCCTACGCCTAAAAGTCGACCTGCTATAGCACCAACAGCCATGCTAGGGATAAAGAGGCCAGAAGGGATCTGCAAAGAGAAAGCACAGATGATTAGTGAGAAATAATACTATGGCTTGGAGAATGGTAAGGGCTGGAAGACTGACCCTCTGCGAAGCAAACAGGCCAATGGACAGTTTAACTATGCACTATGCTAGCAATTGGCTGTAAAGATTTGTGTAACACTACAGGGAATAGAGGCTCTCTGGGGCGTGCAGGCAAGGATGACTGCAAAGAAGCTTACCCTGATTCGGGGTCCATCAGGCAAGAGCCTGAACTCTCCAGACCAACACAGAACTGGAGGCAGAAATTAGGCCTTTCCCAAAGAAAAAGGAAAATAGATAGAGTTTCTTATATATGCAGACATTTCCCCCAATTTTGATTTCTTATCACCAGTAGCTACCCTTTATTGACTATCATGATGTATGCTGGACACTCTACATATAAGATTTTATAGATTCTCACTACCCCAGGAAATAGGCATCATCATTCCCAAATGAAAAAGAACCTAAGGTTTAGAGAGGTTAAGTCCCTGACCCTACGTAAAAATCATAAACACAGGTGCTGGGATTTAAATGGAATGCGCATAACCCTACTCATATATTGAATCCTAACCCACTGGGCACAAACAAGAATGGCGTATGAGGTTTCAGTCTATTTTGGAACTGCATAAAGATCAAACAAATAAAATTTAAAATGAGATAGTGGCTCCAGTTGCATGCTGAACCAAAAAAGGAGGCTTCATTTACCTCTCTGCTCTTTTTCTTGACTTCTAGGATATTCTTAATATTCTGTACTGAGAGGGAAATGACAATAAGGATAATCAAAACTGCAGAAATACTGTATTTAATTATGGAAGGCATTTGAATTTGCTGTTCTGATGGTCTACAAATGTCCTTTAAATACAGTAATGAAGCTATGAGGTGAAAGCAGTACAAGACTTTTCAGTCTCCATCCTATCCCTGTGTTGAAGGAAAGGATGACCTCATCTCAGAGAGTACACACTGCCTACACTGAGTTGCTGTCTTTTATTCTTTGGTTTGAATCTCAGTTTCCCTAGGGAATAAGGGAAATAACCTAGTAGCACTGTGAAAAGACAAGAAACAAACAAAACCTAGAATGGAGGAGGGTAATTCTTTAATAATTTTTCCTTTTTAGTTTCTGCTGAAACATAGAAATGGTAACAGGTATAGGATGTAAAGCATACCAGCATTAGGTCTGTTTTCTTTAATGGACACACAATAACTATATATATTTATGGTGTGATATTCCAATACATGTATATGATGTGTAATGATTAAATCAGGTTAATTAGTGTCTCTATCACATGGAACATTTACCACTTCTTTGAACTGGAAAAATTCAAAATCCTCTCTTCTAATTTGATACATGCAATAAATTATTAACTATAGTCACCCTTTTATGCTACAGAAAAGTGGAACTTAAAATCCTCCTAACCGATTTTATATACATAAACCAATCCTTCTCTATATCTTCCTCCCTAGTACCCTTCTCAGCCTTTAGGAACCAATATTCTACTCTACTTCTATGAGATCAACTTTTTTATCTATCTTCTACATACCAGAAGAGAACACACTGATGTCTGCTTTTGATAGTTTAAACGGTATAGTACTAACCTGTGAAATGGATCCCACTTGTTGACAAGTAAGCACTGATTCCAACTGTAAAACATACTCTTAGCTATGTATCGGGTTATGAAACTGCAGTCAAAGTGGTTGAATATCAGCAACTTCAGGAGGCTCAGCCTATACGTATGCTTAATTAATAAACTCTAAAGTCATTCAATAAGGACTAAAACTACTATTGGGTATTGGTTTTTGATACAAGAGGCGCTGGAATAAACACATCACCATCCTTTTTGAGGGCCAAAATGTTTTCCACACCAAAGAAAAAAATTTCTTCCTCAAATCTCATTACTCTAGTTTGCATTTGATCTCAGAAGTGCAACTGTCTAGGTAATTATAAGAACAAGTGAGGGGTAAAAGGTTTTGGCAGGGAATCATGTTGGGGAAGTTGAAAGCACCATACCACATGAGCTACTACCTTGGCTTTGCCCTCTAAAACCAACAGCCACACATAAAGTCACTGAGTACCAAGAGAATTCCTCACCTTCATGCCAAAAGTGAATATCGTAATGACAATTTTCAATATGAGGGTCAAAGCCAGCTGCCACATGGCACTGTAGACTCCTGCGCCCGCAGGTCTGTCAGGCAGGTCGCCACCCTTGCTTGTGTTGAAACGGTTTTCATAATCACAAAGCTTGGAAGAGTCCAAAAGGCCACAGTCATTGAACAGCTCAGAAATGAGCTCACTTGTGCTCATTCGGGTGTATTCATTCGGGAAAGCCAGGATGGCAGTGATGGCTGTCACGATGAGTACCTCTATGACAGGATACTTGCCCAACTGGGTGGTCTTCCGCTTCCGACACCACGCGATATTTGTGCGGATAAACAGAGCTCCCCACAGACCACCAAATATGCCCAACAGAATGAATGGCACAAGCTCAAAGAGATGCCATGGAGTGTGAAACTCCACATAAAATAGAACAAGGCGACTGTTCCCAAATGGATTGATGGAACGCAGAGTAAATGCTGCCACTAGGGCAGCAAAGAATGAACGCCACAAGGTTTTGAGGGGAAAATAGTAGCTGACCTATAAGAGAGAAGACGAGAAAGCAAATTCAGTCATTATGCAAAAACTGTTTCAGGCAGAAAACTGGCAATGCTGCATCAGAGTTGAGGATAAAAATTGCCCAGGGATTTCTGGTCATATGGTAAAGCACTGAGTTGGACAGTGCACTCAGGGACTGCAAGGTACATAGATACTAACTGAAATTGCTGGCACTAAAGCACACACAATCTCTGCTGAAAGTCAGAAGTCATTACCTCTTCCAGGCTAAATAATACTCCACCGATAGGTGCTCCAAAGGCTACAGATACACCAGCAGCTGCTGCAGCCGACAAGACCTACAATCCAAAACTCAAAATTAGTGACAGAATAATACCACTTTCCCAAATTCAACTGCATTTTTAAAAGGAACACCAGTGGTTACCAAATATTTTTGTGAAAAACTTTACATGTTCCATAGCCTCAAAATGAAGTTCAATCTCTAATTATTCGGAGAGCAAGCCCTATATGCCAGATGTTGAACACAAAGACATGGTTCACGTGCTTAAAGGGGAAAGAGGGTACTCTTCTGTGATTGATTTAGGCACATGCTTTATACTAAATGATGCCCCCGTTCACAATACTCCCATTTCAGAAAATGAATTTGAGCTTGGAGACCTATTTATTCCTTACCTAAACAAAGTACTTCTAGTATGTACCTGAAGAATAACTTGTACAGGAATGTTTTGGAATGAGATGCTAAAGAAGATTCTAGTGACACCAAACTGAAGTAATGATCGGTTCATGCTATTCAGGGGCAGCACTACTCATACAACTGTATTGACAGTTGTCTGTACTATGTGCCCAATGCATACCCAGTAACCTGTGGAAACAGAAGAGAAACAACCAGATGATTATAGGATGAGAAAAACCTAAACACGATTAGGTTTGGTAAGAAAGCCCCAAGAAAGAAGAAGAAGGAAGAAGGAGAAGGAGGAGGAAAGTGATATTTAGAGGATGCCACCTCAGTGTGCAGGGATGTACGTGCATATAAAATGTACAGGACCAACTCTGGTGACAGAAAACGACTGAAGAGCTCAAGTTCTTTCCTTGGATTCTCATTGCTGTGGAGAGACAAATGATCTGGAGAGTAAGGAAATATTTTAAAGCGAAAGTTAAACAGAATTAAGAGTTTTGAAGAATAAAACGGTTCTTGGCAAAATAAGTAGGCAGATTTCCCTGGGAGTGTAGGATGGCCCAGGAAAGGGAAAGGGAGAGATGAGTGAGATTTCCAATGCTAGCTGTGAGGACTTCAAAATGGAAAGCTAAAATGGCTTTCATATGAGAAAGGTAAAGACAGCCATCATGCAACTTGAGAAAGGGGATTTTTTTTTTATGATGCCCAGAGTGAATGAGAAGGGAGATGAAAGAATTGAGTTAGTTGACGGGCTTCAGTTTTATACCATACAGTGGAATCCATCTACACTCGTCTCAAATCTGTTTGCTCTCAATCATCTGCCCACTTTGGCAAGGCCACTTGAGCACAAAAGAGTTACCACCATGGTGCAAACAACAGGAAGAAAATAAAAGTCCGAGTATGCGATAGGGAGTAAATTTAAGATTCAAATATTCACGTGTCAAATCAGAGAAATATATGGCATCTGTACAGAGAAACAGGCAAATCAAATTCCTCTCATTACATAAGGAACAATTTGAACAAAAATGCCACTTTCGTGGAAAGAACCTATATTTTCAAATTAACATCTACCCATGCAAAACCAGCAACAATCAACACTCCACTCTCGCCGACTAAAATGTTTCATTCAATTTTCTCACTCTGTCCGTTATCCCCATTGAACAACCTCCACAATTTAACACAGGCTTGTGTTCCTCTACAGGTAGCTAAACAATCTACTTACATGTCTCTATCTCCCTCCTTCTAGCTTTTCCCTCCTGTCTAACTATGCCAGAACTTCTCCACTTATCAAAATATATTCTATATTTGAAATCTCCACATATTTCTTGTTTCCTCCTGGGCCTTGTGGTTAAACTTTTTTGTTTTCAGAAGAAATCACTAGGTTCCAATTTTGTGAAAAATCCTTTTGAATGACACGATCCTGGTCTTGACCCATTCCATATGGGACTTGTTATTCAAGAAAAATAAAGCAAAACCCATTATTTTCTTGTCATTAATTACAGCAGGATAAAAATAACTAATGAGTTAGAAATTCCTTTTTTTTTTTGTTTTTTTTTTTTTTGTACTGGGGATCGAACTTGGGTCCTTGTGCTTAGTGAAGCAGGCGGCAGAACCACTGAGCTAAATCCCCGGTCAACTAAGAAATTCTTAGAGAGTGTTGTCAAAGTAACACACAGTAACAACTACACAATTTTTGGGCTTTTTTTTGTACTGAGGATTGAACTCAGGACCTTGAACAACCACATACATTTGAGAAAAACTATACAGATGCTGTGGAGGGACTCATTTAGCTAACTGAGGCAGGGGTTGTGAACTAATATAGTGAGAAACCAGCTCATGTGTAGTAGTAGGCAGAAACAGATGAAGAAGCTGACATCTAGAATATGCACTTCATTTATATTTGTTTTGTTTTGTGTTTTGTTTTGTTTTGTTTTTTTTGAGACAGGGTCTCACTATGTAGTTGAGACTGACCTGGAACTCACTATGTAGCCCAGGCTGGTCTCGAACTCACAGCGATCCTCCTGCCTCAGCCTCCCGAGTGCTGGGATTACAGGTGTGCGCCACCATGCCTGGCTTCATTTATATGTATTCTTCCGTAAGAATAAACTTTTAAAAACCTATTATTTTATAACTTCTTTTATAATAGAAGCCACAATACTTGTATAGAATTATATAAAATACAAAGCTAAATTCCTTACTTCTCCTTACCTTATTCTGTCTTAGCAGAAGTTGGTATTTTTAACAGTTTGGGATTAAGACCACTTTCCAGACATATTCTTTTTAAGTGCATAAATAATACACTTTTTACCAACATTACCTGAATTATACTATACATGTTAATCACAAACTTTTTTTTTAAATTTAGCAGCATAATATCACCAGCATTCCATGTCAGTATCTCTAGGACTATTTCATTCTCTTTAATTGTCGTACAGTATTCCACAGTGTGAATGGACTATTGCTTAGTCAGTCCCTTACTGATGGACATTTTTTTTGTTGGACATGCTAGTAGCTTCAGATTTTCAAATTTAGGTTAACAAACACTGCACTGACTATCCTGACACCTGTGCACACACGCATGCTTGAATTCAAAAGTCTGTAAGAGAAATCCCTACAAGTGGACTGTCCAAGGGTCTTTGCTTTCATAATTTTAAGAGTCCCCAAATTCCCACCCCTAAGATTGTACTGCTTATGCGTTCATGCAAAAGAAGACTATTAAGGCCTGTTGCCATTACCTCTCTGCGCTTGGCCTCATTCTTCCTGTATTTGTTGAAGCAGTGGCACAGGATGTTCCCACAGCAGCAAGCCACGTGTACTAGGGGACCCTCTTTGCCCAGGCTCAAGCCAGATGACACTGCCAGCACCAAGGTGATGGTTTTGATAACCAGGGTCCACTTACCCAAATAGCCTCTAATAATGAAACCACTCAAGATAGTTTTTATCTGCAGGTCAAACACAGAGAGATTAAATACAGACTATGGAAGCAAACAAGGCTGAGAAGCAAAAATGTGGACCTCATTAGACACTGAACCTTTAAACAAGTAACATATAGTTTGAGAGGGAGCCCAGAAGCCAAAGAAAGCCAGAATTTATCTTCAAGCTGTCATGTACCTTTCTGGGTGGGGTGGCAGCCATGTGACAGCTGGGCAAGAGCATATCCTAAGTACGACAGTGTGTAGGTGAGACAGCCACACAGGCAAGGGTAGGTGCTTCCTTATTCTATAAAGTGGTGGCCCAACTGTCATGGTCTGAGAGGGCAAGGTCAGTATCCTGAAACAACTTGAAATATTAGGTATGGCCTTACTTAACTGCCCAAGAAATGTGGGACTCTTCCTGGGTCAGGAAACAGAACGGGGCAAAGTCACCCGGGCAACTTAAAGTGTCAGTGCTTGCAGTCACTGAAGCAATCTAAACCAAAAGTAGTTAGAAATAGCGTTTTAGTCACCATCATCCCCTTCGACTAAATCAGGTAACCCAGGTTGAGAAGAAACTTGAAGGAAAACCTAGAGAAATCTTATAAGGCCTGAGGACCTTAAATCCTGTTTAAGTTTTTTGGGTTTTTGGCTTTATTTTTGTTTTAACACAAGGTTTCACTATGTTGCTCAGGTCGGTCTTGAACTTGTGAGCTCAAGTGATTCTTCTGCCTCAGCCTTCCAAGTAGCCGGGATTATAGGCAACTGACACCCAACTTAACTGACTCTGTTTAATATCTATAAAACTGCCAGGCATACTGGTGTAACCCTGTAATCTCAGTGACTTGAGAGCCTGAGGCAGGAGGATAGCGAGTTCAAGCCCAGCCTGGGCAACTTAGAGACATCCTGTCTCACAATAAAATTTTAAAAAGGGTTGGGGATGTAGCTCAATGCAAAGACCTGGGTTCAATACCTAGGATTACAAAAAGCATTGTGGTATATGCTGGAATATACATTAAAATATTTTAACCCAAAGAGATTCATATCATGAACATTTGAAAACCATTTTAACAGACTTACCTCAGGGATTCCAGAGCCACAGGCATAAGGTGCAAACACTTTGACAAGAGATACGGCAAGGAAGGCAAACAGAAGAGCCCACAGGACATACATGAAATAGTTGACTATGTAGGCAAAGGCTCCCTGGAACAAGGAAAGAAACAGAGACGCTTGTTTTACCCTACATTGGCTCCCTGAGGCATTCAGTTCCTTTGAGTAATGATTTTTCCAGGAGAGGAGGTCAGAAAGACAAAGATCAACATTAAATTACTCAAATGTTTCTTTCCTGATTGTTCAGTAAAACCACTACTGAAACACTTGTGAGGTCACTCATTGCTGAAAATGAAATGCTCTGCTACACTCAAAGGCAATGTACCGCAGATTCTAATAATGGACATGGAGGAAAAGCCAACTGAAGCAAAATTCATTTGGATGTGAGGGTTTTGATAGGTTTTGTAGTCAAATATATATAAGATTCTGTGTCAATTTTACCAAGAGGTTTAACAGTACCTTCCCCCCATAATGGCTGGACCTTGTCTGCACAATGAAACTAAAAACCAGATCCAAAGTTCTATTCATAAAAAACAAAAAATCAGTTCTATTCCATTCACTTCCGGCTACTCGCCTTGATATCCAATTCTCACAGGAGGTTACAGTGACTAAAATCCCTGAATATCTTTGGTTTTGGTTTTGGTGCTGGGGATGGAACCCAGGGCCTCACGCAGGCTAAAGCACACATACTTTACCACTGAGCTACACTTCCAGACCTGTTTCCATACATATCTACATAACAAAATGATTACCGCAGATTTACGTATCTCTCACCTTCCACGGTTACCCTTTTTTCCATGTGTGGTAAGAACCTAAAGTCTATTCTCTTAGCAAATTTTCGGTATACAATATTAACCACAGTCTTTGTGTGACATATTAGACCTTTAGATTTATTTCATCCTACCCATCTGCAGATTTATACCTTTGGCTTATTTTTCTGCATTTTCCCTCCCTGTCCCTGGTAACCACCATCCTACCTTCCATTTAATCAACTTTTTAAAAACATTGTGCATATAATGATTATATCTTTGATAGAATTTTGCTACCACAGATGCAGCAACAAGTGTTATGAGTAGAAGGTTTTCAGGCCCTAACGATGCTAGACAGTACAAGGAGTAAAATGGCAATAACCTTTTTTTGAGGGGGACTGAGAATAGAACCCAGGGTCTCATGAATAGTAGGCAAGTACTCTACCACTGAGCAATAATACCCTTGACCCCTTTATCCATTTTTAAAATGGAGAGAATATATTTTTGAGACCATGTCCCTACAATAATGAAGTGTGCCACAAAAAAATCTAGTTCTGACCACTAAGAAAAAAATCAACAATAAAGTGCTGGTAAAAAGTCACACTTCATTTCTTAAAAAGCAATTTTGAATACTAGGTGGTTATGCTTACCGATAAACACATTAGCAGTTGAAACTCATTCAAATTTCATGGAAGGCAATAGCCAGTCATGGTTGTCTCACTCCTATAATCCCAACACTTGGGAGGCTGAGGCACGAGGATCTCTGTGGACTTAAAGCTAGCCTGGGCTACATAAAGAGTTCAAGCCCAGCCTGAACTACACAGTGAGACCCTGTCTCCAAAAAAACTTATATGGAATATAAAACTCAATAGACTTTTGATGCCTATAGTTCCAGCATTCTGGGAAGCTGAGGTAGGAGTATCACGATTTCAAGCCCAGCCTGAGCAATTTAACGATTTAGTGAGACTGTCTCAAAATTAAAAGTGAGCATAGGCTGGAAATGTAGCACAGTACAAGGGTCCTGTGTTTAATTCCCATTATCAACAAAAATAAATAAATAAATAACTTCTGTTTTTTTTGTTTTTTGTTTTTGGAGACAGGGTCTCACTATGTAGTTGAGGCTGAACTTGAACTATGTAGCCCAGGCTGGTCTCTAACTCAAAGCGATCCTCCTGCCTCAGCCTCTGAATTGCTGGAATTACAGGTATGTACCACTATGACCAGCTTAACTTTTCATTTTTGAAAACAATATGAAATACTATTAAAACAATTCTCTGACCTAAAGAAGGAGAACCAGAACGCTCAGTGAACATACCCTAGATTGAGAAGCACAGACCTAAACTCTCACAAACACACACCATACAGTGTGTACCTCTTGGTTGAACCCCTTCCCTGAGCTAATACGTATATGTATAGCCATGTGTATGCAGAAACTGCATTACTGACTTTATTATTTTCCTAGCCTCCTTTTCCCTTGACTGATTTTGTGTGTGTGTGTACATGCCACCCCAAGTTGTTTGGGAACTAAGGTGGGTAATGAAAATGTTTAATTTATTCTTAATTGGCACATAATAATTACATGTATTTATGGGATACAGCGTGGTAATTTTATGCATACACTGTGTGTAGTGATCTCAAATCAGGGTAATTAGCACTTCTATCTCCTTCAATAATTATCATGTCTTTTTGTTTGGAACCTTCAAAGGCATCTCTTCCAGTTTTTTATAAATATAGAACACAGGAACTTACTTCTCCTAACTATATTTGATGCCTGTTGCCCAATCTCTTTCTTTCCTCTTTTCCACTACACTTCCCATCCTCTAATGACCACTTTTCTAGTTGTTACTTCTATGTGATCAGCTTTAAAAAATGGAGCCCCAGTGGGTGTGGGGCCACACACCTATAATCCCAGCATTCAGAAGGCTGAGGCAGGAAGATCATTGTGAGTTCAAGGCCAGTGTGAGCTACACAGTGAGCCCCTGTCTCAAAAAACATATATTTCCACTACACTTCCCATCCTCTAATGACCACTTTTCTAGTTGTTACTTCTATGTGATCAGCTTTAAAAAATGGAGCCCCAGTGGGTGTGGGGCCACACACCTATAATCCCAGCATTCAGAAGGCTGAGGCAGGAAGATCATTGTGAGTTCAAGGCCAGTGTGAGCTACACAGTGAGCCCCTGTCTCAAAAAACATATATATATATAGAGAGTTTTTTGTTTTGTGTACTTGTATTTTCAGTGGGAGAGTTCTGATGTATTATAAAGCAGTGAGAGGAAGGAAAAGAACTGAAAAACATTTACCTTTCACATCAACAAACATGGTATATGACAATGAAAATATGATTTAAGCGCACAATGAGAGTGTGGGCAATTTCATTCCTGACTTTGTTATGTTGATATGGAATTTATGATAATTTAAAAATATTCTAATGCAATGCTCAGGAACAAATCAGTGTTGATATCTATATGATAAACACTTTAACCTGCTCCATCTTTGGTTAGCGATTACAGCTCCCCTGTTGGCTGCCTCTGACATTCCTATTGAAATTATTAAGGAAAGATAAGTCCAGTAACACTACTGACAGCTAAGAAGAAACACCAGGCTTACTTAAAACTGAAATTTTAAAGATAAGCAACAAAGGAGTCCACACATCAGAAGGAAAGGAAATAGGACTCCACAAACCACAGAAAAAGGCAGCTGGCATAGGTTCCCCTTTTTGTGAAAAGAAAAAAGGGGAAGACTCTGTAATTGTCACGAGTATTGTATAAGCCGTGAAATAAATAGTAAGAATAGAATGTAGTGGTTCACACATCACCATTACATGTTACCTCATCCATGCTGATGATGAGCTGGGACCAACTATTCCACTCCGGGCACTTGTCTCTGTCTTCAAAGGTGACCTGCTGAGAGTTCCAGCAGCAGTGTTCATGGTTAAACCAGAATCCCTCTGTGCATATACCTTCTTTTAAGTCTGTCATCCAGTGCGCAGAGATGTCTATCAGACCAGCTAAGGAACCTGATTTGGAGGGAAGGCAAGGCCAAAGTTAAATTCCATTTGTGAAACTGTTCTTCACAATACTCGGAATAATCTTTGTCAGCAAAAATGAGGGAAAAGGAATTTTTGAAAAAGGACAAAACACAGACGTTTCCATTCCACCTGCCACTTCTCTCTGATTGTCTTTTTGTTTGGTTTTTACTTATTGTCTCTCTATAAAACACTGATGTCTAAAAATTTTGCATACAGGAGAGACTTAAGAGAAAAACAAAATGACTGGGTGGGGCCAGGTGTGGTGACACACGCCTATGATCCCAGCACTTGGGAGGCTGAGGCAGGAGGACTGCTGTGAGTTTGAGGCCAGCCTGGGCTACATAGTGAGATCAAGGCCAACCTCAACTACATGGCAAGACCTCATGTCAAAAACAATTACTTTGGGTGAGAAGATTTGTTTTTAAACTGAATTTATGTGGCAAAGATATTGCTTTGACTTTGAGTTATGAATACTGATCCACAAAGACAGTAAAGCTTATCTGATATTTTGTTTTCCTTGTATATACAAAGTTGAGAAACCATGAATCGCCCACACTGAGGAATTCTATGCTGTTTATTTTATTTTACTTTATTTTATTTTGGGGTTGTATTTTTTTTAAGGCAGAGCCTCACTATGTAGTTCAGGCTGGCCTTAAACTCACTATGTAGCCCAGGCTGGCCTCGAACTCACAGCGATCCTCTTGCCTCAGCCTCCTGAGTGCTGGGATTACAAGCGGCACCACCAGGCCCAGTTATGACATTTATTTTAGATAGCTCAGGAGGAGAGCTGATGAAGATTACGGGAGAAAGACTAAGCCTGGACAGCAGAGGTCTGCTTCATGGACAAGGAGCTGTACATCATGGCAGGAAGGTATTCTAGGCTAAGGGGATTGTGGTATAAAAGAACAAATGGATAGATAATCAGAAGTAGGAAGATCTTTTTCGAATGGGAAGGGGGACAAGAGATGGAGCAGGGAAGGAAGGAAGAGAAAAAGGATTTCACAAAAAGAGAACCGAAGAAAAATGGAAATAGTACTTTTTCAAATAAGAAGGGTATCAAGAGTTGGAGGGAGTGGGGAGAGATGGGTGGGGAAGGGGTCAAAAAAGAATTAAGGAGGGCTGAGGATGTAGCTCAGTGGCACAGTGCCTGCCTAGCAAGTGTGAGGCCCTGAGTTCGATCCCTGGTACCAGAATATGAGAGAGAGAGAGAGAGAGAGAGAGAGAGAGAGAGAGAGAATATTCAGGTATATCATATACATGTTCAAATTCCCCACGATGAATGTAATCATTATACATTACAAACATGTACTAACAAAATTACATAATAACTGAAAAAAAACCACAAACTGTAATGGAAAGCTAGAAACTTTATACATATTGAAGCCTCTTGAACCTAGAACATGAACATTCTGAATTTCTCTTAGTGAGAAGAAACAAATGGTATTATATGCAGAATGTTCACCACAGAAAATTAAGAAGGAATAAACAGTGGAGGTATATAGCAGACTAGTAGGGTTAAGATAGTCTTAGCATTTTAGATTCTGGCCTTCTTGTCATTTCTGTCATTGAGATGAAAAAATTCTGGCATGGGGACATTAAATGGCCCAGAATTGTGATTTTTGGGAAACAGTAAGGATATTATAAAATTCATAGCTCCTGAATTTCCAGACTGCTCCTGCATTCAGATACACTGCTTCTATTAAGGGAAAAAATATTCACTGACCATCTACTGATGAGATATACATTAAAAATTTGAGGACGCTACGCCTACATTCCAGCAGGAGACAGGGCACATCACCTGTGTGCTTTGGTAGGCGTAAAAGTGATAGCACAGGATATTTACATGTTGGAATAACCTAGACAAATCTAGCGCACTGCTTGACACCTGCTTTCAGACAATACAGCCCTAGCCTTCTCTTCTCTTACTGCACTTACCGCCTGGATTCAGAAGATTAACATGCTGCTCTACAGTTTGGCTCATCTCTGGTTGTCTCGTGTATGCCTAACTGATTTCACCCAATACTGCTACTCCTCACTCCTGTCTTCCCTTCTGCCTCTCCCTCCTCTCCTTCTTCTCCCAATTGGCTCTTTCTTCTCTGGTAACCAGGCTTCCCCTGGCCCCCAAATATAAAATGCTATCCCTTGCCCTTGTTACCATTTCAAGTTTTGCGCCCCCTTCCCTTTCCAATCACGACCAGAACTTCAACACTGGCTGCCTTTCCTTGAACACTAGCTCTTAATATTTCTCTGAGATGATTTTTCAAGGTCACTGATAACACTCCTGACTGGCAGATTGTATAACCTTTTCTTCATCATGTTTCTTCTCCTCAGCTTCTCTGCAATACTTGGCACTAAAGATCACCTAGGCTATTATTATCCAGCCCCAAAGTGACCATCTTCTCTCTCCTGTAAGAGCCAGAATGGACAGAGTTAAAACCCTAGGTTATGGATTGGCAAACTGCAACCCAAAGGCTAAACCCTGTCCACTCCTCTATTTGTAAATAATGATGTACTGGTGGCAGCCAAGCTCATTTGTTTACCTATGGTCTATGGCTACTTTTGTGCTCCATCAGCAGAGCGCAGTAGATGCTACACAGACCAGTTGGCCCATAAACCCTAAAATATTTACTATCTAGCCCCCTTACAGAAAAGCTTTGCCAACATTTACCCTAGGCCAATGGTTGCAAGCCTATGGCAGGTGTGCTGCAGCGAGCTGTTTATTATCACTGAAAACTCTAACATGTTTGCCATAACTGTCCTAGGCAATTTTTGAAAACTCAGCTATAGATAAGCCATTTTTTATTTGCTGTAGCCATTTTCTACATCATGGCTCATGGATCACTATCCCTAAGTCAGCAGCAGCTTTAACAACTGGGCACTGTGCTAAATGCCATATTGTATTTACTCCTCAAAGAATACTCTTAACACAGCTACTTTTATATCTCCATTTAACAGGTCAGTAAATGAAAGCTTCTAGAGGTTAAGAAATCCTGGCAAGTAGCAAGACTAGGATTTAAAGCCCAGCTGGCTGAAACTAGAACCTGTGCCATTAACTGTCATCTTAATGCCATGTCCTCCAGCTTTCCCAACCAATTTATATTTCAGCTCAGGATTCCAGATCTTTCCAAGCCCCATCTTTTAATATCACAGGGCATACTTCTCGGCAGCTCTGCCTGGTGTCCTTGGCTGTTTATATATATGAAAATATTCCAAAATTTAAAAAATCTGAAACACTTCTGATCCCAAGCATCTTGAATAAGAGATAAGACATATTCAACCTGTATTATTTAGAATGGTCGAGGAGGTTACAGAACTAGATGGTACCATCCCACCCTCAGCCATCATGGAAGAATGCAATCGTAAGTTCAGTTGTGAGCGTGGATGTAACTTACATGCCTGTCTATACCATCAAATAGGAGAGTAGACAAAATGCTAAGAGACAGCCACAGAATGTCTCAGGAAGTGCTTTTCTGCACCTTCTCTCCTAGACCCCATTTAGAATGTGTATAAAAATCCTGACTATCTCCAAAAGACAGGTTCTTCCTAAACACAAGTGCTGTCGTGCATGGCTAATATCCGTTACAACGGACACAGTACCATATAGCACACAAAAGGTGTTCACATGCATTTCCTCATTTATTTCAGGGAGGTGATTTGCAAGCATTACTACTCCTTTACAGATGGGACATTCAGCATCCAAAAAGCTCACCAGCAATTCATTTCAGGTTGGAAAACAGCACTCCACCTAGTCCATGATTTAAGAGAGGTGCATGGCACAATTTCTGGAGATTTGTTGTGAAAACGAACATAGTTTACTATACCTGATAAAAGGCCAATAAAGAGCATCAACAGCCAGCCGGAAAAAGCATCACTCACACTGTTAATTAAGGCCCATGTCGACTCTTTGCTTTTATTGGTAATCTAGAGGGAAGTGAAAAAAATATATATCAGTACACTTTCCATATACCCTTCCTTTACCTCAACATTGCTCAGTAAACAACACAATGACAAAAAAAATAAAATGACAACTGGACAGGGTGGCACACACCTATAATCCCAGCACTTGGGAGGCTGAGGCAAGAGGATCACTGGGAGGGCCGGGGATTTAGCTCAGTGGTGCCGCCACCTGCCTGCCTAGCAAGCACAAGGACCCAAATTCAATTCCTATACCCCCCGCCAAAAAAAGCCCAAGAGGATCACTGGGAATTTGACGCCAACCAACCTGAGCTATGTAATGAGACTATGTCTCAAAAAAAAAAAATACAATGACAAATCACATGGAAACAGAGACCAATTGAAAGTTACTTCTTACACAATCTTTAGCTCAACCAAATTCACCAGGAGCTCTGAGGCTTACTGAACTCTACCTCCATATGCAGCAGGCATGTGTAATCCATACCTGGCCTCAGTGGGTCACAGTGAGTGCAGAGGGACACATATAGAATAGAAGTATGGTGCATGTATATACATATTTCCTTTTGTATCTGTCATTATAACATTAAAAAAAAAGAGAGCAAGTGGCCTGCAGGCTGTGGTTTGTACGTGCCTTATCTACAGTTTGTCATGCTCCCAAGTACCTTATTTAGGATTTCCTTACTTAGTTGTTAATTTCTTATAATCATCAACCTGCTTTGTTCACTGTAGGGGTCTCTTCGTGCCCTCTAGGATATAATCCCAGAAACTATTTTGATTGTCTTGCAAAGAATAAGCAGACACAGGCTTATGTGAGTAGTGAAAGTATAATTTAAGATTTACTTCCTATGGCTGTGGCTCAAGTCAGACAAATCTCAAAACTTGAGCCCATAAACCCCTAATTGTATACATGGGTTACAGATACTAAGTGTTACCAGTAACGCTTTTCTTTCATTTCCATAAATCTGCAAGGCAGTGTCTGAGCCTATCAGAGGTAAAGGAAGTTTTGACTTTTTAGGTCTGACCCTTGTTGATTTAACCCTTCAGCGCCAGCATTTAACACCAACATTCTGCCAGTTGTGCAACTGATACTCCCCCTTCTCTGTACTATTTACCCTTGAAATAGTTGAAGTTGCCCCATGTTCCTCTCGATATCTTAAATAGGTAGTAAATTATGAAAAATTCAAAAGGACTTTTAAAATGCATTCTGACCTATAACTTTTCAATTTGAGTGATGAAAACAGATGAGGTTACATTTGTCCCCATGACATTATTTTTTTCTGATAATGAACAGTTGATGCTTAAAAAAAGTCTCTGTGGACCATATGATGAACATATTTTAATTGGTTTTGGACTAGTAATTGGCATCATTTATCTCAGATGCAACCATTAATGAAAAATGGCGCCTGCATATCACAGGTGACTCTCATAATTTGAATAGCATGTTGAATATGTAATGGATGACAGATTGAACTCTGAAAGCAGAAATTCTAAAGCCAGAAGAGTCTTAATTCTAAAGCCTGCCTATTGATGGAGTACATATGTTATGTGTACTACAGAAATCTCATGAAAAACATAAAATGCCTTATAGAGAGAACATCCTTTTGTGTAGTCATAAGTAAACTCAATGCAATTACCACAGTTCCAAGGATTAAGTAGAAATTTCTCAAAAACTGAACCCAGGACAACCTGACTCTTAGGTTTAGGTGCTTTTAAGAAAACCAGTCAGGATCTGGGAAAGGCTTAAGAATGAAAAGCAAGGGCTAGAGGTGTAGGTCAGTAATAGAGTGCTTACACAACATGTGCAAGGACCTGGGTTCCATGCCCAGACCTCAAAAAAAAAAAAAAAAAAAACGAGCAAGAAAAGCGAATTTCACTTAAATGCTCAGGAAATTTACTTGGTTTTAAAAGGAGGGAATCATGAACTCAGAGAGAATGGAGTCATCTTAACAATCAAATTTTAAATTTGTAGGGCAAGCAGCAATAGTAAGAGAGAAAGAAAACATTATTGCTACAGTGGCCTGAAGAAAAGACTTGCTGGAGGATCACCTACTGAGAATCTCTGGGCTGGGACTGGGCAACTGCCTTCGTCATTTTTTTTCCTCATTGAGTTTATTGGTACATTTTAGGTACACAGTACAGCTACAGTCATCATTGGGATGGATCTTGTACCTTTACATGACAGGTCCTGGTTCTCATTTTTTCCCTTGTCCCTGCCCTCCCTTCACCCCCTCCTCCCTTCCCCATTTACAAACATTTTATTTCCATTTTTTCATTTTCTCATATTTTTTATTTTCCCTTATTCCCTTTCCCCTACCCTTCTCACTTCCCCTACACCTTTAGCCCATTTCTTTCTATTTCACATTGTCAATTATACCATTTGCCTCTTATTTACACTTTTAGTTTTTCACACCAAAGAAACTATTTGGTATTTACATATGTGCGACTTATTTATTTCACTTAAGAGTATGGCCTCAATATGCATCCATTTTCCTATGAATGACTCTAATGCAACTGCCTTCTTAATAGCTCTCCACTATGGCGCTTAAGCAAACTAGAAATCGTGATTGCAAGGCTGGGGATTTAGCTCAGCGGCACCGCACCTGCCTTGCAAGTGCAAGGTCCTGGGTTTGATCCCCCATACAAAAAACAACAACAAAGAAAAGACATTGTGAGTCCCCAGTTTAAATAGTACAAAGCAACAAGGTGAAGACAACCCTGTTAGAGCACTCAGAGAAGTTTCCAAGGGACTCTGAAAAGAGAAGTGGGAAATTCTCTTACCAAATACAAAAACCCTGTGCCAAAGCCCTGAGTACCATCGATTACCTATTAATTAATGTCCTTAATCTGAATTTGATTGGTATTGCAGTTTTATTGGAGTTGAATGCATAAATTTATTGGGTTTTATGGTTGTACATGAGATACAACCATAAGGAGTAAATGCCAGGGCTGTGAGAAATTTTGTATTTTATTCTTTTAAACAAAGCCCATTTACTTTTCTTAGTTTAAAAAATCTCGAGCCAGGGATTTGGTTCCGTGGCACTGCACCTGCCTCGCAAGCTCAAGGTCCTGCGTTCAATCCCTGGTACCACAAAAAATAAGTAAACAAACAAAAATAAAAAAATCTTGTTTCAAGGGAAAAACTGTAAAAGGAAGACAGGATGAGGGAGGAAGATTATTTGACAATTATTTTGCCACCCTCCTCCAACACTACTTTCAACCCCACAAAGGAATTTATACTTATTCTAGGGCTGTTAAGAAACCTTTCCAAGGGCCAGGGATTTAGCTCAGCAGTTTGGTGGGCTGCCTAGCAAGCACAAAGACCTGAGTTCAATCCCTGGTACCAAAAAAAAAAAAAAAAAAACACAAACAAACAAAAAAAAAGAATCCTTTTCAACCACATACTATGGGAAAACAAATTATCATGATATACAATTTTTTAAATACTGGATTAAAATCATATACAAGATGTCAAAAAATAAGTTTCAAAAATCAAACCTTCCCTTCCCTATGGAAACCAGATTCAGCCACATCCTCAGCTCAAGAAAGCCAAGACCAGAAAGAATAACTTCTTCCCCTGGTATTTCTTAACACTTACTACTGTGCTATCTTTTCTCTTACCTCCCGGTGCCTATCCCGGTCTCGAGACTTCTCTCTCACCCAATCAATTGTGTTGAAATCATCATAGGTCCCTACACCAGGAATCGGCTCCTCCAAGAAGTCCATGATCCTATTTGAAGAAGCTATTCCACCACCATTATAGGACTTGTCCCCTGCATTAAACAGGAAAAATAGACATTAGTACTTCTGACACTCAGCATTTTTAATACTATCTCCTTTCTAAGCTCCAACAGATAAGCCCATAAATTATCAGATGACCACAGTTAGGTTGTACTTAAAAGTACACGATCACCCGCACCCAGTGGGGGTGTCCATTGCATTGAGAGGTTTCTGTGTTAAAGGCGCAAACAAATGAGTCACTAATGAGTAGCTAAAGGCAGTGAGAATGGAAAGGAACAGATAGAGGGAAGAGTACAAAGAGAAATGATGCAAGCCAATGTGCAAAAGGAAACAGTTTATGGAAGAAGAGACAGAAAGGAGCTTGGAGTACCTCAGGTATTGCTTTAGGAGAGGAAGACAAAAGAGTCAAAGGTTATTATACGCTTATCACGTCAGAAATCATTTTACACTAATAGGGCAGTAATCCAATCCTATGAAGTAGCTTTTGCCTGACTAGGAACTCCAAAGGAAGCATCTTGGCCTTTTCCAAAGTTAAGCTAGCTGAAATGTACAAATTTCCATTCAGTAGGTAGAATATGTTGATTCCTGACATAATAGCCTTGTAGAGATTTTCCATGTACAGTGGACCCTCAAGTTATGATTGGCCTGACATATGAACAACTTGAGTTAATTAGGTTAATAGAAGATTCATCTGCTTGTTTTCTATAACATGTACCCAGGTAAACATCCAAATCTCAGTTGTGTTGACTTAGTTAACACTGGCCCTGGGGATCCATAAATCAAGGGTCTACTGTATATCAAACAGTCTGCAATCTGCATGGAGATTTAGAGAACAGTGCATGGTTCAATGATGTTATGTCTTTCTCTGATCCTTCGACTAGAAGAAACACATCCATGTGCCCGCCTACTATCTGTTTCTTTTTGGCACTTCCTTTACAATTATGCATATAGCTTTTCTTCCTTTCTAGACTAGAAGCTCTTTGCTGGTAGTCCTATATCTGATTTGTCACTGCCTTCTCCCCAGAGTCTTAATACATACTTGATACTGAGTAAATACCGGCTGAACCAAAATGCATCTGATGAACAGAAGGAATGAGGGAGAAGTATTTAAACCAAGTAATTGTACCTCACACATGGTTAGTATTACTTAGACTCACTCAAAATATTTGGGGAACATCATCTGCTAGAACAATATTGCTATTAAACATAAAATGTAAAACAGTATTGAGGAATTTATACAAATAAACATGAGGGGGTGCAAAGTAATACGCTCATAGCTAAAGCTCACACTTGCAGACCAACCTTGGCAGGGACAAGGCCTTGTCCAGATATTTGGTAATGAACTCCTCTGCAGAGAAGGCCCAAGTAGGCCTCAGCTTGACTACTTCTCCTGCTACTTCTGCTAGAAACTCCTACCAGACAACTTCAGCACTCCCATGGGTAAGTTTGAATGAACACATCAAGCTGTGTATGGTTTGCCAATTATAAATCTTTCAAATACCTAATTCAGCATACCTTTTACAAGCAATGTACACATTTGACAGGAAAAGCTCAGCAGAGTCCAAATCATCTGGAGGGTGGGGGGTGGGACAGGGAGAAAGGCATGCAAGAGATGAACAAGTTAATCTTAAAACCCCAAACCAAAGTCCTTCCCATATCTTCACTCGTACCTGGCTATAAAATGGATGGCTGCTGAATCACCAACCCAGCATTTCCTATCTTGTCAGTGTCACACTGATAAAGATGAAAGCTGGTATGTTGAGAGCTTGGAGGGGGAATCCAGTTAGGATATAAGGGCAAAAGGAGAAAGAGAATAAATATAGGGGTGGGGGACCAAGCTGTTTCAATTCTCAAGTCTAGTGCTGAGATGAACACAGGACACCAAACAACCAGAAAATGTTTTTTTGTTGTTGTTGTTGCTATCAGGCAGGTTAATGCTTCCTTTGAATTTACACTGGTTTAAGAGTTTTCTTTTCAGGAAGAAAAAAAAAAACGAATTTTGAGAAGCCCATTTTAAAAAGCATCCAGTAGCTATCTAATGTTACACTATATTTCAAATGAGGCCCCCAGCTTTTAGGATCTTAAGGTAAAATGAAGATCTGCAACAGCGTCCTGGCAGGAGAGAAAGAATCCTATTACATCACTAGGTAACATGAGCACCGCATCCTCCTCCTTTGTCATCCGTCTCCTGTTAGAGACGCAATTGTCAGGCCTCTGAAAAGGGCAGGCAGTGATTAGAATCCTACTACAGATTGATTGCGATTCTCCAGATCTCCTCCTCCCGGGGACACGCTTCAGTCCTGAGTCAAGCCTGCTTACCTTCAGTCACAGTTTCCTTTTTTTCTGTCTCAAAGAAGAAATAACCTTGACAGCCCACATTTGGTCATTTAGGTTGAGGCGCTTTAACAGACGGAGCTCCGCTCTGGGGCACTTTAGAAGGGCACTTGCTGCGTTGTCCGCTTTTCACAGCAACAAACGCCACCTAAAGAGTCACCAGTGCTCCCTGGCGGTCAGAGTGTGATGTCACTGTTGGGATCACGTGACCAGACCCTTGGACCAGCCTTGGAAAAAGGAAGATTTTTAACCGAGCACAGAAGCCTTAAAGATGTAGCCTCATCTAAACAAATGCCACCAACACACATATCAGTTCAGAAAACTAGGCTCCAGACAAGTTTTGCTGTTCGGACCTCATTTAGCAGAAAGTCTGAGAAGGTAAAGTAAAAATGTCCAAAAGCATTTTGAGTTACAGGGGTCAAAAGTTAAAAAAAGGGGGGGGGCGAATACTACACACACAGAAAAGGCTTTTTTAAATGCACTGGGTAACAGTAACATGGATAAAAATCTTACAAACAGAATGCTGAACGAAAAACTGCAGGCACAAAGCACATAACATTACAAATCGATTCCTATAACTTCAAAAATAGGCACACTTGGGCCGGGGATTTAGCTCAGTGGCACAGCACCTGCTTCGCAAATGCAAGGTCCTAGTTCAATCCCCAGTAACCCCCCCAAAAGGGCACACTTAAATTATACCATTTTCAGATAATGTAATGCTTACATTATAAAGAGAAGGGAGAAAATGACAAATGTTAAGACAAGAGCTACTAGAAGGAGTTGCTGGGAAAAGTGCATGGCAGAGGTGGGGCTTTCATAACACTGGTCATTTTTCATGTTCAGGACAGTGGTCGACTGAGTAACCACTTTATAATTATTCTTTAAAATGTACACATATAATGTATGTCTCACTTTCTCTGGGTATAATTAAAGGAAATTGTGAGGCCAGATACAGTAGATTACACCTGTATTTCCTCCAGCTAATTGCGAGGCTGGGACAAGAGATCACAAGCCCAGAAATTCAAAGCCAGCCTGGGTACTAATCAGACCCCATCTTTTCTTTAAAAAGTGTTATTCTGGGGTCAAGGATACAACTCAGTGGTAGAGCACACGCTTAATAGTGCAAGGCCCTGGGTTCAATGCCCAGTAACACATTAAAAAAAAATAAAAATGTGAAAAACTGAATTGCATTTGAACTTACCACACAAGGTCAGTTCTTTCGTTGCTCCTATTCTCCAGAGAACAATCAAGAAAACGAATCATTTCTTACTAGTAGTGTTCTCCTCTGAAAGCAAAATCAACTCTTCATCCAACCTGGATAAAAGTAGCTATGGCATCCCTGACAATAAATTCACTACATTTCCATTGTTTTAAAGGCTTATCCTCTCTTGGCCCTATTCTGAAGGCTATTTTTAAGCAGGTCTTAATTAATTGTGCAATAATATCAGTCCAGTAAAAAAGAATAAAATTGCCATCTCCCAGCTTCCTAACTGAATCAGCAGAATAGCCACTGTTAAGCATTAACTCAGTCACTGTGCGCTCCAATAATCAGACCATACATGCAGGGCTTGGAAATGTTATTACTGTCATCAGTCTTAAGGCTCGATAATTCTAAAACGTTAATACAAAACCCTATGAAATGTGAGACATTACATGAAACCTGTACACTTTCAGTCCATGGTTAATTATAATATCTCACTCTCTTGATGAACTAACATAGCATTCATGAGGAGAACTTAAAAGAAGTGGCAATTGATATTAAGTGGAAATAAGTGACAATACTATAAAAAATAGCTCTACGGTGATGCACCGTGTGACAATCTTACACAATTAAACATTTAGAAAACTATGTATAATGTATTAAAAGAGGGTTACATATTGTGTTAGTTACTTTTCTCTCATTGCTGAGACAAAATACCCAACACCCAAAGTTAAGGGGGAAAGGTTTGTTTGGCTCACAGTTCATAGAGGTTTCAGTCCCTAATCAGCTGGCTCTGAGGCAGGGTGGCAGAAGGGCAACAGTCCATGGCAGTACAAGACAGCAAAAGGAACAGTGGACCGTACCAGTGTCTTTCTGCCCCTTTTATCTTATTCAGACTCCTTAGGGTGAGTAGCACTCAAGCCCTTAACCCTAGAGCCCAAGGGTCTAGCCCCACCACAAAGAAATTACACACTGTAGATTCAGCCACCTCCAAAATAGCCTATGACCACCTGAGGCTTGGGGAGACATCTAGACACAAACCATAACACGTACTCAACCCCACAAGCCTCTTTCAATGCTACCCTTTATTAAAGTGGTTTTTTTGTTTGTTTGTTTGTTTGTTTGTTTGTTTGAGACAGGGTCTCTAAAGGTAGTTAAAGTTAGCCTTGAACTTGAGTACTGGGATTACAGGCATGTGCCACTATGCCCCAGTATTTTATGTGTACTGTCTGAACACCACTATGGTATTCACTAACATTTTCTCTCTTTTTTTTGTTTCCTTTCTTTTCTTTTCTTTTGCAGTGCAAGAGAGGGGCCTGCTCTACCACTGAGCCACACCCCCAGTCATCACTTATATTACCCAATAAGCTTTATCTTGTCAGGACTGTTTCACAATTCACCCAAAACAGCATGTAGAGAAGATATTATTTTTTGATACTTAAAAAAATGTCTAGTTCTAGCTGGGCGTGGTGGCACAAGCCTGTAATCCCAGGACTCAGGAGGCTGAGACAGGAGGATTGCCATGAATTCAAGACCAGCCTGGGCTACATAATAAGTTCAAAATCAGTCTGAACTACATAGCAAGATGCTATCTGAAAAAGATATAGTTCTATAGATTGGGTAGTTGGACCCATGTTAATAACTTTTAACGGAAGTTCAGATTTTTCTCAAATTTTTCATCAGCAATTCCAGGGGACACACATTTTTATTCCATATAAAGTTACTTTGAGACTAGAGAGCTGGTGTTCATACAATGAAATGTATTTTAAAATTAGCAAATGAAGCACTGGTAGTCAGAGTCTGACAAGCTGTATTTCTTTTATTCTTTTCTATCCTTCATTCTCTGCCAAATTTAGACTCTCGAACATATTGTATATTCATTATACAGATGGCTCAGTGTGGGTCTGATGTTATTACAAATATATAGTCATACTATATTGATATATTATGAACACAAGACAAAATGCTACCCGTGTTTTAATGCATCTTAAGATAAAAATACAAGAGTTAATGTTTTGGGGCAAGTAGAGTTATGTTTTTGGAACACAGATCTGACCAGATTATTTCCCAGTTTCTATGTTATCAGTGGCTCCTACAGCAATGTTTTGAAAACTTTCAGCATATGAAGATACTTTAATGGCCGTTTGGTACAAGTGTGGACCAGGGACTTAAAAATATTGGTTAATTTTTAGGATAGGAAAAATGAAATATTTAAAATATATAATGTCAAGCATGGTGGCACACTTGGGAGGCTGACGCAAGAGAATGTCCGCAAGTTGGAGGTCAGCCTGTACAACATAGAGAGACTATGTCTCAAAAAAGACTCCCCATGGGCCAGGGATTCAGCTCAGTAGTTCTGGTGCCTGCCTTGCAAGCGCAACTACACGAGTTCATTCCCGGTACAAAAGCTGACGCAAGAATGTCCGCAAGTTGGAGGTCAGCCTGTACAACATAGAGAGACTATGTCTCAAAAAAGACTCCCCATGGGCCAGGGATTCAGCTCAGTAGTTCTGGTGCCTGCCTTGCAAGCGCAACTACACGAGTTCACACCCCCG
>NW_022900951.1:43686415-43687213 GCF_012274545.1 Fukomys damarensis | reverse complement strand
AATCCCCAAAACAAAATGTATAATAATGATGATGATGTAATAACACTGCTAATCTTTTAGGTTTCATCAATGAAGGATTAAATTGTTTGCACTCTTTCACAAGGGTATCAAGATGTCTGATTTGATGACAAATAGCTTAACCAGTCCAATTATTTAAGTACAGGTTGACCAAACATTTCATATTTTATAAGATAATAAGAAATATAAAAGTGACCATTTTTTGTTTTGTTTTTTGAGACAGGGTCTCACTATGTAGTTGAGACAGACCTGGAACTATGTAGCCCAGGCTGTTCTCGAACTCACAGCGATCCTCCTGCCTCAGCCTCCCGAGTGCTGGGATTAAAAGTGACAATTTTATCAAATTTATTCAATACAAGAATCAACTGGCTGAAATGACACCTGCCTGAGTGATGATCAGGAGAGTATATAAACAAATGCACTGTGGAGGGGTGGGTAAACTGTTAAGTGGTTAAGCCACTGGTCATATTCCATGTCTGATTGGTTTCAGTTATTAGTACTTTTTAATTTAATAGAAAGAATAAATTAGTAAAAGTCTGTAGTGAAGAATGGCAGCAGAGGCTGGGCATAATCTCAGCACTCTGGAAGGCTGAGGCAGGAGGATAAAAACAGACCATCCTAGGCAACTTAGTGTCTTAGTGAGACCTCATCTCGAAAAACAGTGATTAAAAAAAGGTTAAGAATGTAGCTCAGTGTAAAGGCCCTGGGGTTCAACCAACAGTAAAAGAAAAAAAGAGGGAGAGAGGGAGAGAGGGAAGAGAAGAAGGAGGGGAAAGGGGG
>NW_022900951.1:43684867-43686371 GCF_012274545.1 Fukomys damarensis | reverse complement strand
GGAGGGGGAAGGGAAGGGCAGGGAAGGGAAGGGTAGCAGGTCAGGCGTGGTGGCCAAACCTGTAATCCCAGCATTCTGGAGGCGGAGGGAGAAGACTGCCATGAGTTTGAGACCAGCCTGGGCTATATAGTGAGTTCAAGGCCAGCCTGAACTACATAACAAGACCCTGATTCCAAAACAAAAAAGAAGAAGAATGGCAGCAGGACTAACTAGTGAGGTACAAACAATGCAAAAAAAAAAATGCAGAGTTTTTTTTAAACAGCATATTAATTTAAGCTTCTGGTATGTAGAAGTGGTGCCAGGGAAAGCAGAGTTAAGCAATGCACTTAAATGTCAGTTGGGCACTAAGGTGTCTAGATTTTTGCCTCTAATAGGAAAAAATTTAAAACATATTAAATTTTGAATGCATTTAATAAATAAAATATAATGAAATGCTCTAGCAGGAAAAGGATTCAAGTTAAGATACAACTGGACTTAAACTTGAATGATAGAAGAAAAGGGCTAATTTGAATTGCCTGAAGCCAGGGAAGCATATTAATAAACTAGTTAGAAAAAGAGTGAATATTCAAAGAGCCTTCCCCAGTAGGTTATACTCAGGTCTAAAGACTTTCTAATTTTTTTTCTAAAAATCACCTGATGCTTAAAACTAGAAAACCTCTTTACAATACACAAAAACAAATTCTGATTGGAGAATTTTTATTACAATCTCTCACCAACGCACCATTAGTAATTTACCTGGGGGGCTGAACAGTAACTGATTAAGTGAACTAGTTAAGCACTAACAAAAAACACAAGGAGAAAAAGGACAGAAAGAAACCTCATGCATAGACCTCGGAAGTACTGCTTTAATAATACCACAGCTCACTTATTGACACTAGCTTAAACAAATAAGCATTCAAAGAAATAGGGCCTAGCTATTGGTATGCATCACAGGAATGGGAAATTGTCCCTTCTAAAAGTGTCTTCCAGCCAGGCAGGCTTGGTGATGCACCCCTGTAATCCCAGCACTCAGGCTGAGGCAGGAGGATTACCACAAGCTCATGACCAGCCTGGGACACAGAGTAAGCTCAAGACCAGCCTGAGCTATATAGTAAGACTGTCTCAAAAAATCAATTAATCAGTCAATCAAGTATTTCAGTTTTACAGGGACATATTGTATTCTTGCAAGGCTGGAACTACATCTACAAAAAATTCAACATCATTCCTAGTACACATCAACAGATATTCCTGCTGTGATCACTTAAACTTGACCTCCACTCAACAGCAAGTACTAAAAGCCTACTATGTGCCACCTCTCTCTTCCAAAGCTGGACTTACTTGTCCCCACTTCTGTTCTTTCACTGGTCCATCCATTCCAGTTCTCCCAGTAAGTTATAAACTCTTTGACATGCCATTTCACCCACATTTCTGAGACCACATTACAGCTGAACACCTAATAGTGAACATTTGTGGGACTTTTGTATATATATATATATACACAAAAGTCCCACAAATGTTATATATA
>NW_022900951.1:43591374-43684833 GCF_012274545.1 Fukomys damarensis | reverse complement strand
TGAGACAGGGTCTCACTATGTAGTTGAGACTGACCTGGAACTCCCTATGTAGCCCAGGCTGGTCTCAAACTCAGAGCTGATCCTCCTGCCTCAGCCTTCCAAGTGCTGAGTGCTGGGATTACAGGCATGCACCACCATGCTCAGCATGTGGGACTTTTTTGTATATACCTCCTTGTGCCTGTTTTGTTTTGTTTTTTAACTTTGTTGTTATTGTTGTTTTTGAGACAAGGTCTTGCTTTTTTAGTCCAGGCTGGCCTGTTACTCACTGTGCTGCCCAGTCTGGCCTCAAACTCATGGCAATCCTCCTGCCTCAGCTCCAAATGCCGGGATAACAGGCGCATGCCCAACACCTCCATTTTGCTCTCTATATGAGATAAATCCTGGGCAATTTTGCCTTCTTACCTATCCAAATCCAGTGACCAAAAATCCAGTGTTGCTGGAATAACTTTTTCATCTAAGCTCTAGACAGAATTGATGGATCATGCTAGGCTTTAATATACTGTCTTAGTTTGACTCTGGAATGCTTATTCAGGAAGTGTATTCTGTTGGTATGCATTTGTATGCCATACTGGTTGTTAAATACTAAAATACTCCTGTAGGTATAAATAAATAACCTCTTTCTCAGAAATTCTTTTTTCACTGTCCCCTAGAAACTGCAGAACATTTTCGGGATTCAGTAGCTAATGCACCGGGGCAGTCTGATACCCATCCTGATTGATCAGTGTGCCTTGTTGATCTGACAATCACCCCCTGCACTCATCCCATTTAGGAATCCACTGCTTTGGTACCTGCTCACAGTAGGTTAAAACCTGCAGGTATCTAAGACGCAGTAAGGACAATGAGAAAGAAACTCTTTTCTTTTAACTCTGCTGAAAACTAGACAATAAAAGTTGTGGTGAGCTGGGTGTGACGGCAGAAGCCTGCAGTCCCAGCATTCAGAATCTAGCTAAGGCAGAAGGATCACCATGAGTTTTGAAGCCAGCCTGGGCTGCACAGTAACTTCAAGGGTGCTCACTTGGCAGCACATATACATAGCAACTTCAGGGACAGCGTGAACGACATCGATCCTGTCTCAAAAAAATAACATAACATAATAAATGCAAATTTAAAAATGAATGAAGTAAAAGAAAACATTTTAAAAAATAAATAAAATGAGTGGTGAGAGGTGTAGGCAATGGAATTCCAAAACCTTCAACAGATTTATATTGTGTCCAATTGAAATGATGATTTAGAGTTCTGAGAAGCATATGGGAAGGTGAAGCGCAACAGAAAAGGATAGGGAACACTTCAGAGACATGCGTGACTCTACATGGTTACACCACCTTCTGACTTCTATTCCACTGGACACAGCCCTGTCCCCCTGGATGGCAAACATTAGTCGGAGTCTATGTCTTTTCTACCTCCTACTCTCCATATCTTCTCCAATCTGTAAATTCTCTGCTGGCTTTCACCACCAGTACAACCACTGTGCTGCCTGCCAGAATGAGAACAATCGACATGAGGATCTCGGCTTGGTATCCTCAAGCTCTCACCGAGGTGGAATGCCACAGAAATCAATGCAGAACTGGGAGTAGACAGAGGCTAGGCTTGTCAAAGCTGTGACAGGACTGTGCCTACAAAGAAAACAGCCCTATGCTCCATTATTTACTTCTCCTTTCTTCCTTCTCAAATTTATGAATCTATGGGATTGACAAGAGGATGGAGAACATAATGGATAGGAGACACAGTTCTAAACTATACATTACATACTACAGTGTTAGGAAATCCTTTGAGTAGCATAATTTTGCCCGATAACTTGCAATTCTTGTTTTAGAAGCAGTAGAGAGGAGAGAGAGACAGGACATGCAAAGACCAGACATACACGCTGGGAGGCAGACCAGTGGGATATTTAGGGACAGATCAGGTGACAGTTTCTGATGAAGTCTAGAGGAAAACTCTAAGAGGGCTTATTCAGTTTGACAATAAAAATCAATCGAAAGAAAGTCCTTATGATCAGACAGACCTATCCAGCAGTGAGAAGGTAAGGATTCGAATTCTTGCTCCACAGTTCACTACACTACTGACAGGTCCCCCAAGTCAGACCCCATCCAAGCAGACCCACTACCCACATCCACAGGAGCAGAGATAAGAAGCCAGCAGCTGCCCTGCTGCTCTCACCACCTCCCTGTTTATCAGCCAGCCCCAGGCCCATCACCCATGGGACTCTAAAGTTTTCCACCTTCTCAATCAGTGCCCCTCCCCTACCTAAAATGCCCCATATCAACCATGAGCACCCTCCTCTCAGTGCCAATGGCCTTCTTCCCCTTGGCCCTTCTGCACCCAGATGGCAATAAACTCATTGCGTATTGCTTAGACTTTGTCTGCCTTGGTGGTCTCAATCGTGCCTCCATCTGACTTTGTATTTGGTGGCTGGTACAGGGGGGTCTGAGCTCCGCTCCCAGGAACATCTCAGCTCCCTCCCCCCATCCTGCAGAGCACTTTGAGGCCACCCCCCACCCTCCCAACATCTGACCTCTGGCCTCTTCCTGCCCTGGCTTGTTGCTAGTCCAGGTCCTCTCTTCAGGTTGGGTAAATGAATCTTGTACTCTCCCTTCCTCCCTCACCCCCCTAGAGGAGGTCCACCTGTGATCTCACTTCCTCTTCCCAGATGAGGCCTGCCTGGGATCTCCCTCCCTCCCCCGCAAGACTAGGTCCACCTGGGACCTCATTCCCAGCAAGATCTGCCTGGGACCCTGCTCCCCTTTACCCTAGGTAAGGTCCATCTGAGATCTCACTCTTGCTCCTCCTCCACCTAGGTGAGTGAGCTCTCTCCCCTTTCCCACTAGATGAGGTCCCCCGGGGATCTCACCACCCTCATCCTTGGTGAGGTCCGCCTAGGTTCTCGCCCTAGAAAAGGTCTACCTGCTCACCCTTCTCTTCTCATCCCCTCTCACCGAGTGCTCTGTCTGACTCAGCTCAGGTTCAAAGTGTGCTAGAAACCCAGTACTGGTCACACTCTTGGGAACCAGGTTCCCCTGATGCCCCCCAATCTCAGGGACACCTGAGTTGGTTGCCCATTCACTCTATTGGCTTTAGGAAACTTAAAGTTGTTCTTTCCTTTGCCCCAAAGCCCTGGTTTTCGGTGTCAGACATCACTACGGGCAACCTCCCTTCCTCTATTCCCCCTTCTTCTCCCCTGGCTTGTGTTCTCCAAAACCTCAAACCTCTTCATCTCACTCCTAACCCGAGGCCAAAATGTCTCATTTTCTTTTATAATTCGACTTGTCCACAATACAAATTAGACAATGCATCACATTGGCCCAAAAATGGCACTTTCGACTGTTCAATTCTCTGAGAACTAGACAACTATTGCCGCTGGCTGGAAAAATGGTCAGAGGTCCCATACATCCAGGCATCCCTCACTCTTCTATTTGCAGATTCCCCTCTCTGTGCCTCTGAACTTCTCAACTCCTCTGTCAGCTCCCTCCCCTCCACCTTCCCACTACCACTCCTCTCAGACCACCAATCCTTCTTCCCTAGGTCTTCCCCTGCCCCTCACAACCTCAGCCCATTCCTAACCTGGTCTGGTCTCCTTTTCACCTCCATTCCAGTCCCAAGCACGACCCCCCAGCTGCAAAGCCAAAGCTGTTGAGCTTCCTTCAGGACCTCCTACTGTGACTTCCTGGGCTCCTGTCCCTACTCTCCCCACTTATCTGACACTTCCAACACTCCTTATCTTAACAAGAACATTCCAAACTCTCTCACACAAGGCCTGAACTGCAGCTTGGCATTTCTTCCCCACCCCACCCCCACTGCTCCTCAGTTTCTGCTTTGGGTGGAGGAAACAGTCCAAGCTCATACCCCTTTATCTCTGTCTCATTTTTCTCAGATTAATCAGTACCTGGGTTCCTTCTTTACTGACCCCATTGAATATGTTCAAAAATTTCAGTATCTCATTCAATCTTATGGCTTAACCTTACTTTTGGTGTCATCTTTACTTCTACATTCTCCCTTGAGGAGTGAGAACAGAAAGATTTAGTACCTAGCTCAATCCTATGACAAAAACAGGTGACTTGAGCCCAATTCAGAGGACAGAGTTACAGCCTTCCCCAGGCCAAGACCCATGAGACAAAAATCTGGCCCAGTTTATGTCTCACCTAGCCTCCTCTCAAAAAGTTTACTGCTCTAACCCCTGAGAGTCCAGAAGGACAACTTTTTAAGGGTGTGTTGTATTATCCAAACTGCCCCAGATATTCAAAGAAAGCTCCAAAAAAATTAAATCTGTTCCTCAGATTCCTATCAGAAATTGATCAAGCATTTCAATAATCGTAATATGGCTGCCGGCCAGCAATATATTCTGACTTACAACTACTTATATCCATTGTAAGAAAATCATGAAAAGCGCTGAACACTAATCAGGGGCCAAATAAACCTCTGGGATTCCAAAAAAAGAGGTCCAGTACCCTCTTTTAAGTGTCACCAGACTGGCCCCTGGGCCAAAGACTGTCCCAACCCAGGACTGCCTCCCAAGCCATTCCACACGTGAAAGCCCTCACTGGAGGTGGATTATACTGGGGTGGCCGGCCCACCTCAGGGGTCCCCTGCCAGGGCCACTTGCCCGAGCTCAGGTGCCCTCCAGGTCCTGATCTGTTAGACCTCAGCTGACTGACATGCCTCAGAGGTCTCAGAGGCGCCTTGGATCATCACAGCCACCAAACTCCGGGTAAATCTTGCAGTGGAAGGTAAGAGTGTTTCATTTCTGATCAGTATGGGGGCGATCCATTTCACCCTCTCTTCATTCTCAGGACAGCTAACTTTAGCCTCAATTACCATTGTGGGAATTGATGGCACTGTGTCCAGGCCTCTCAAAACCCCTCTGTTTACTCATTTGCTTCTAGTCATTCCCACCTGTCCAATCCCGCTCCTTGGATGAGGTATTTTTAACTAAACTCTCTGCCAGCCTCACTGTTCCAGGCTCTGCTCCCCACCCTGCTGCTGCCCTTCTCACACCCTTCTCACATTTCCTGCTACGACTTCCTCCTATCCCATATCTTTTCCTTCCCTCAACCCACGCACTTGGGAATTTGGGACATTTCAATCCCCTCTGTCATTCAACGTCACCTGCCCCTCCACATCCCCCAGTTCTTCCCCGACTACATACTTTTAATTACTCAGATCCCAACCCTGTCCATGGCACAACAGCTCCTTTCCTTCTTGAAAATTAATGGCCATTCCATCTCTGGATTCCAGGTTTTACAATGCTCACAAAACCCCTTTATAAACTAACCCAAGAGGACACCTCAAACTCCTTGGACAACAATTCCCCCACTCCTCATTCTGCCCTATTTCCATCAGACTGGCCCAAATACCAAAAGATATATAATTGTCTTGCTTTTGTGTGTCTCGTCAATTTATTTTCTTCCTTCAGTGTGCTTTAATCTTATATGGTCTCACTTTTCTATTTCCACCCACAAATCCTATCTTAACTAGATAAAACATCTCTGCTTCCGGGACAGTCAGTGTAACTTCTCCCCAGAACAGACCAAGCTATCTTCCTTCCTGCTCACCCTCCTCCTGGTCAATAATCAATAAGAAGACCTAAAACACCTCCTCCCCTATGCCCTTTGACCCAGTTAGCCTTCCAATTCTTTCTCTCTACTAGCCCGGCTATAGCACCCCAGGGAACCACTCCCCCCTGCTGTTCCCAATTACCTTTACAATTAACTCATTCCCTGCTGAACCTGCACATCTGTCCTTAGCCAAAGACTACCTACCACTCACTCACTCCCTTCAGGTTTATTTGCTGGAATCCCTTCTGCTCTGGGCAGAAGGTCTCATTTCCCCACCCACAAAATGACTCCCCAGATTCAGACTCAATTCACTGGAGTCCCCATTCCCAGAAAGACTCACTAGAGGTGCTCTACTGCTGGCTAGAGGAACTGTCCTCTACCAGTCCCTTACCCACTCCCCACTGGCCTTTCTCCTCTCGCTCAACCTCTCCGAATCTCCCACCTAGACACCACTCTACTCACTAGTGTACTGCAGTCTTTCTACTATTACTGATTAGACCCTACATAATAAAGGGTTTTGTTGTTGTTGTTTTATTTTGTTTTGGGTTTTTTTTTGTTTTGTTTTGTTTGTTTGTTTGTTTTGTACCAGGGATAAAACTTGGATCCTTGCGCTTGTGAAGTAGGTGGCAGAACCAATGAGCTAAATCCCCGACCCCATAATAAAGTTTTTGACAAATTTTATCCAGGAACAGAACCAATTCAGGACATCCAGACAACTCCACCTGACTGCCCACTACACTGCTGTCCCATGAAAGTCTCCAACTGACCCCTGAGAAGGACCCAAAGGTCATTACGCTCCTGACACTTCTGCTGCCTCACTCTGGGACTGAACCACTCCCCCCTCACCCCACTCCTCTCCTCTGTCTCCCCACAGGATGCCCACACTGTCCCCAGTCATGCTGGAAGAAGTCATAAGAAACTATGCCCTTATCCTTTTTTTAATTTCTTCTCCTCCTCCTCCTCCTCCCTCTCCTTCTTTATAACACAACAAGCAGGGATGACAGGTCCCCCAAATCAGACCCCATCCAAGCAGACCCACTACCCACATCCACAGGAGCAGAGATAAGAAGCCAGCAGCTGCCCTGCTGCTCTCACCACCTCCCTGTATATCAGCCAGCCCCAGGCCCATCACCCATGGGACTCTAAAGTTTTCCACCCTCTCAATCAGTGCCCTCCCTACCTAAAATGCCCCGTATAACCAAGGGTGCTCTCCTCTCAGTGCCAATGGCCTTCTTGCCCTTGGCCCATCTGCACCCAGATGGCAATAAACTCATTGCGTATTGCTTAGACTTTGTCTGCCTTGGTGGTCTCAATTGTGCCTCGGTCTGACCTTACAATTACTTTGAGCAACTGCCTTAATCTTGGTGGGTTTACAGTTAGCCATCTATAAAATGGGAGTTTATTAGCAAGCATGAAAGGTCCCTTCCAAATTCGTGCTCTATTAATTCAGCAATGATTTTTAAAAATTTGGTCACATGTATATTGTATGGAAGGAGTTTGCACAGTGGAGGGGTGAGTAGGGTCTCCATATGTACTTTAGGCTGGCCTCAAACTCTTGCAATCCTCCTGTTTCAAGGCGTGCACCACCACACCCACAGCTGCCTGGAATGACTTCTGAGAGGACCTTATCTTTGAGGAATTCCAAATGTTGCTCTGTCCCATTCCGGGAGAATGTCGGATTCCTTCCTAAGTCTGACCAAGTGAGTCTTATACTATATTTTCAGTTTTGTTTCCATGGTTATTGCTTTGCATTACCTAGCAGTTCCTTCCACATCACCACTGCTTTTCCTCTTTCCGAACATCCTGGGTTCTGATGCAGCACTGTACCGCTGTATACTATCACACTGTACAGTAAGCACAGGACAGCACAATTGTGACAATGTCCGGCAGTCCTGTGAGCTATTTCCGCAATTTGTCCTAAATCGAGATCCAATCGTATCTGTGAAAGTTCACAATTCAAACGTTCATAAGTCGGGGACTTACTGTAGTTCCCTGAGGGCACACTTTTAGCAAGATCATAAAATGATGCTATTAATCCTTACAAAACAAATACTCATCGGTAAAGTAGAGGACAACCAAGTTGCACTGGGCCCCAGCATTTCTGCCATCTGGTTAACTAGAACTATACCACAGTATCTCTGGAGGACCTGGTGGCCACAGGCCCTAACATCATGCAGTTCACACCCCTTTCCTCTACCACACATCATAAACTGGAACCAACTGGGTTGGAAATAATCCACTCAGGAATTACAGTACTACCAAGGAATCTCTAAAATATTATATTGTATTTGGACCAAAGCAGTTTTACTGCTTGAAAAGTAAATGGGGGGCTTCTGAATTTGGCTCCTGCAAATAAACAACTTAGAAGTTAAAATGCCTATCCTTAAAACAAAAACAAAAGGTTACAAAAACTGAAAAAATAATGTTTTTTCTGGGCCCATCAGAAAATTGAGATTGCAGAGGAAACTGATACCCCAAAATCTGAAGGCATAAGGTTATCTACCCAAAGAGGCACAGCTGAGATTTGCTTACCTAGAGTAGAAAAAGTTGGAGTCACAAACTGGTAGGATCGCTGAATTAACTTGGATGGACCACTGAAGGCTGTGTGCGGACACACAGGAGTCTGAGATTCTCCTGAGTCTATGAAACTCCTTAGGTCCATTGTATGGGGCTCCCACGCCAAAGCCCTACTTCCATGAGCCTTGCTAAATTCTCACAGTGAAGATCCAAGAAAGATCCCTTCCTGGCTATGGCTAGGGGAGGGGAAGAGTAGGATTGTGAAATAAGTCCAGAGATTTCTTCATAACAAAGGCCTGTGCTCCAGGGAAAATAGTTTTACTTTGCCTAAGCCTTATCCCAGTTGGGGGAAGGGCATTCCTGCTACTCCAGGCTTCTTCTAGCTGTCCAGTCTCACCTACAGGGGAAAAACATATTCCACCAGGGCCTGCTCTTCAAGGAAGTACACTGTGAGTGCTGCAGTTAGGACAGGAGTGAAGGCAGGGACAACAGAAGCTATACCACTGCAGAAAAGCTTGTGAAGGTCATAGCCACAAGGCACTGTACCAATAAAACACCAAGAATTAATCAAACTATTGTAAAATCATGGGGGCACACCTGTAATCCCAGCACTGGGGAGGCTGAGACAAGAAGATCACCTTGAGGTCCAGGCCAGCCTGGGCTACACAGTGAGATCAAGGCCAGCCTGAATTACATAGGGAGATCTGCTTTCAAACACCCCCACCCCAAAAAAGATTGTAAAATGACTTCTTCTCCATACTTTACCATCACACTAACAGGGCTTCAGTATAATAACAGTAAATTACAGAGTTGCAAGTCATGGACTCTAGAGGAGTTGTATAGAGGGAAACTCAGAATCAAGAAAGATAAGCCAGGGACACTATAGGAATTTCATCCTTCTGATAATTAATTATGCCAAATGGTAAATTTAACCCAACCCCTAGCCAGATTGCCATAAATTCTAACATAATGAAATCAAACTAAAAACAGTAACAGAAAAACAACTGGAAAATGCCCCCCCAAACTGGAAATTAAACAATATACTTCCAAAGTAACTATGGGTCAAAATGACCTCAAGACAATTTTTAAAATTTTTGAAGTAAACGAAAATATAACATATCAAAAATTTATGGGATGCATAAAAAACTGTGCTTACAGGGAAATTTATAGCGTTTGGTGTACATATTAGAAAATAAGAAAGACCCAAAATCAATATCCTAAGCTTCTATGTACCTTAGGAAAATAGTTTCACTGGCAAGTGTTATCAAACACTTAAGGAAGAAATAATATCATTTCTTCACAATCTCTTCCAGAAAATAGCAGCAGGATGAAAACTTTCTAACTTACTCTATGAATCTACATTACTCCATATGAAAACCAAATAAAGATATTAAAAGAAAGGAAAACTACAAATTAGGCATGGTAGTGCATATCTGTACTCCCAGACACTGGGAGGCTAAGCAGGAAGACCACAAGTTCAAGCCCAGTATGGGCACCTTAGCAAGACTGTCTCAAAATTAACATAGAGCTTGGGATATAGCTTGGTATGAGGACCCTGGTTTCAAATTTCCAGTACAAAACAAAACAACAACTACAGAGAGGTATATTCTATGAACACAGATGTACAAAAAAACCTCAAAAACATTAGCAAATAAAATCCAACAAGCCCAGTGTGCTGGGAGGCTGGGGAAGGAGAATCACAAATTTGAGCCCAGCCTGGGCAGCTTAGTGAGGCCCTGTCTCTAAATAAAAAATACAAGGGACTGGGGATATAGCTCAGTTCAAAGACCCCAAATGCAATCACCAGTACCACAAAATATAACAAATAAATACAACCAACAATGTATACATAAAAAGAATTATACACCACTACCAAGAGATTTATTCCAGTATGCAAATCTTGTTCAGCATTCCAAAAATCAATGTAATCCAACATAACAATAGGTCCATGAAGCAAAATCTTTATTGTTATCAAATGACATTAAAAAACATTTGACAATAATGACAATAATTTGGCAACAACACTCCTTTATGTTTTCAACAGATTACAACAGCAAATTTTAAAAATGCCATTTACAATAGTACCCCCAAATTAAATAAGCAGGTATATATCTAAGAAAAAGTATATAGGACTGGATGTGGTGGTACACTCCTGCCATCCCAGTACTCAGGAGGCTGAGATATGATGATCACAAATTAGAAGTCAGCCTGTGCTACGAAACAAGTTCAAGACCAGCCTGAACTATATAGCATGAGCCTGTGTCAAAAAGGAGGAGAAAAAAAGAATACGGTTTATATGCAAAAAAGTACAAACACTGATGAAAGAAATCAAAGAAGATCTAAATAAATATAATAAATATTGTATTCATTGAATGACTCGGTATTATTAAGATATCAATCCCTCACAACCTAATCACAATCCCACTGTAAACTCAAGCAAGTTATATTGTAGCTACTATAAATGTATTCCAAATCTCCTGTGGTTATTAAAACACCTAGAATAATCAACACAATACTGCAGATGAACAAACTTGGAGGATTCACACTACCCATTTTCAAGATTAAATATAAAGTTATAGTAATCAAGAGAGCAGGATATTGTCAAAAGAAAAGATGTATAAAACCAGGAAACAAATAGCCCAGAAATGGATCCACACAATTACAGTCAACTAATATTTGATGAATGTGCAAAGGCAATTCAATGGAGAACAGACAGTGTTTTCAACAATCTGTGCTGCAAAGATTGGGCATACATATGGGAAAAAGAGACCCACAGGCACATGTAGTCCCAGACACTCAGGAAGGTGAGGCAGAAGAACTGCCTGAGCCTATGAATTTGAGTTCAACATAGGTGACAAAGTGAGAGTCTGTCTCAAGAAAGGGAAGGAGGAAGGGAAAAGGAGAAAGAAAGAGGACATAGACAAAGACTTTTCACCTTTTACATAAATTAACTCAAAGTAAGATGCAAAACAATAAAACTTGTAAGAAATAGTATATGAGAAAATCTATATGATCACAGGTTTGGTGATTAATTTTTGGTTTTTTTGTAAGTAATATTAGCTTTAATACGAAAGAAAATAGGCAAAATTAGGTACATGATATATACAATGTTTGGAGATAAGCAGATATCTTGTTAATATGAGAAACAACATGCTTATGTACAAGTTGTGTGAAAGACGATTACGTTTTTGATACAGTACCAATAGGATGAGTTAGAAAGGAAGAAAAATTGCTAAAATGGTCTTTATTAAAATTAAAAATTTTTAGCCAGGAGTGGTGGTGCACATCTGTCCCAGCAATCAGAAGGCTGAGGCAGGAGCATCACTATGATCCAGGCCTAGCTTGAACTACATAGCAAGACCTTGTCTCGAATGAATGAATGAATGAATGAACAAATGAATGAATGTAATGGGTTGGTGGTATAGCTCAGTGGCAGTGTTCACCTAGCATGTGTGAATCCCGGGATTTGATCACCAGCACCTACACGCAAACACAAACACACACACATGCACAAAGATACCAAAATTTAAAACCTCAAGCTGGGTGTATAATTCAGTGGTAAAGCACTTGCCTAGCATGGAGGAAGCCTTGGGTTTGAACCTCAGTACCACAGTGGTGAAATTTGACAAACAGTAAATCAGCCAGGCCATCAAAGTTGTAAGCAATAGCAAGAAACCATAATATGGTGTGATGTGAAGCCTACGGAGACATGATGACTCCACGTAATGTAATATCCCGGATGAGACAGCAGGTAAACTCTAAATCTGAATAAAATATGCACTTTAGCTAATAAAAATAAAAGTAAACAGGGGAAAGATTACAGGTTAATACTAAAATTTACACTTTTTCCTATGAAGAAACTTAAAAGTCTTTAAAGCCTATGGACAACATCATAGGAATCATTTTTTAAATTCAGCACATGAAATGACATGGTTTATCGCCCCACAGAGCTTTAGATATGGGCTGCTTTTTTTTTCCAAATTAAAAAAGTAAAGACCATTTTCCCAGACTATGTTTAGGGAAGTTTCATTATTGTGGGGATGATGGATTCCAAAGTACTTTCTCTTCTCTGTGCACAATCCACACAGTTGCTTGGGAAAAGCCTAATAGAGGTTATGATGGCAGGTTTCCCCATGTGATGGAGCCCAAGGTGTTTGCCTTCATTTTCAGTTTCTTCCTAAAGGAAAACTTTCTTACAGTGTGGCAGAGCAAACTAAACTTAATTCACAAGTGAACTTGAAGATTGCAAGCCCCATCATGTTTTTCATTCTACTACATTTGATGATTATGATTTTTTTCCTTCTCTGGGACACCGGGAGGTTATGTTGAAACAGCGAGTGTTATGGGAAATACAGCCTACCCCATAAAAAACAGGCTTTGAGGTCATCCCTGATTCATTTCTTTTCTTTTTTTTTTCCTCATTGAGTTTACTGGTACATTCTAGGTAGACAGTACAGTTACATTCATCACTGGGATCTTGTACCTTTACATGACAGGTCTTGGTTCTCATTTCCTGATTCATTTCTATGTTATGCCCATATCTAAATGGGCCTATGGATTTTCCCTCTGAACTTTGTCCAGAACTATTATTTCTCCCTTTCAATTCCTGTTTTCTTCATTGAGCCTTTTTGATTGCTTGCCTAGATTTGTTTGTTTGTTTGTTTGTTGAGACAAGTTCTCTCTATGTAGTTCAGGCTGGACATGAGCTCACTGCATAGTTCAGGCTGCCTCTGAATTTACAGTGATCCTCTTGCCTCAGCCTCTTCAGTGCTAGGATTATAGGCATGTGCAAACATGCCTGGCTATTGCCTATATTTTTAAAATAATAACACTTAAACTGTGCTTATAATTAACTTGATAAAGACTTATAATATGAACAAATATGATATTGTCAAACAAGAGAAAAAAGTTATATATAAAAAAACAATAACAGTTTCACTGATCTTCCAGGTTCCAAATGACACTTCCCTTCATTCCTTTCAGGCTGCCAAGTCTTAAAAACTCAAATCTGATCACTTCATTCCTTTGCTCTGAAATCATTTGATAATGTCTTGGTTATAAGATAAGGTCCCAAACTGTACATAACTTGACCCCGCCCAGATTTCTAGACAGATACCCTACCATATCTCTTACTGTCCTTCCTTCTTCTCCCATGGCCATCACTCTTCCCACCCCAAAGGCCTTGGACCTTAGACCTGCAGACTCTGTGTTTCCAGAATTCAAAAGGCATTCTCATGCTGCTGTGCCTTTACCTGTGCTGCGCCCTCTGTCAGAAATGTCTCTTCACTCAGTGGTTAAAGGCACACTGGGTAAAAAGACAAGGAGCTAAGGGAAAGAAGGGCATCAAAGAACATTACTAAAACAGCACAGTACTCGACTCACATCTGAATATTCCATGAATACTGAATGAATGAACAAATGAATGAATGCAATGTTGGCTATGCAGGCTAGGCTGCAGAAGCAGGCAAGTGAGAACAGATGGACTCTGCCAACAGCTGAATGTTTTCTTATTTCCTTCTCCCTCTGCTGTTTTCAGATCTCTGTATTTATGTTTCTTCTAATTTACAGACTACTATAACACTACCTCAGATGCCTGTAGTCATGCCATGCATAATTTATGTATTCATTCCTCATAAATCAATTCCTCTGGCCATCTGGAAAACAAGAACCACTTTTATTGCCTTTCAGGCTCCCTCTAACTAATCCTTTTAGTATGTGCTATTGTGCTCAGTACAAAATATAGAATTTTATGCACCGTTTTGCCAACACATATAAAGGACTTTGTGACCTTTTTTACTGGTATTGTCTTTATGAGGAAATTCCATGCTAACATATTAAGTAAAGTAAGAATAATCTGAAAGCCAAGGAAGAAAACTGCATCACTACAGCGTATAGTAAATAGATGGATTTTCATGTAGGGCTCATGGAAAGCAGCCTCATTATTTCAGTCAGATCTTTTTGTTTGTTTGTTTGTTTTTTGTACCAGGGATCGAACTCAGGCCCTTGCCCTTGAGAGGCAGGCATCGGAACACTGAGCTAAATCCTCAGCCCCAGTCAGATCTTGTAAATTACAAACAATCATTCTCCTATAAAAGCAAGTGAAAAGTGGTGAAAGACTACTCACATAAAAACACATTCTACAATCACAGACAATGTCAAAAATCTTGTTCTGCCTCAGTTTTTTAGTTTACAAAATGGGAATAATAAAGTCTTGCCCCAATCATCTACTGAGAGCAGTGTGAATACACCAAAAGTACCAGGTACAGTGGTGCACACCTGTAATCTCAGCTGCTTGGGAGGATGAGACAGGAAGATCACAAGTTCAAGGCCAGTTTGGGCAATTTAGAGAGACCCTGTTTTAAAATAAAAATGGCTGAGGACGTAGCTTATGGCTCCTCGGGTTGAATACCCAGTACTTCAACAAAAACAACAAAGTACTTTGTTGGTGCTGATGCTAGATTAAGTCCATTTCCTGTTAGAAACTATAATGATTAAACCGAGCTGCTCTGGTCTAACAAAAACCTTAAATATAGGTTTCAATGTAAGGATAACTAACCACTTTCCTAGAACCATTGAGAGTTAGAACTGACTCACAATTGCTATAGACATGTGTAAGTAGAAGTGATCTCAGTTCCCTGTTGTAGATGTAGGCAAATATGAGAAAACATTCCATATCAAACCAGGAGCACCTCTCTCATGAACTTTAAATTAGGGACTATCTCCTGCTGTCACTTGCCTGAGTTCTCTTTCATAGGCAAATTTCTCATCGTCCTTTTTAATCTATGGATTTCACACTGGTAAGTTCAGCACAAGCTTGTCATCTTCTCAGAGAAGCCTTCCTTGACTTGCCTAACTAAAGTGTCACCCACTACTCTCATTTTCTTTATTTCCATTCTAATACTTATTCCAAAGGATAATTAACTATGTAAGCTGTCCACGATCTTCTCTGCATATCCACAGGTTCCACATCTGAAGATTCAACCATGGACTGAAAAAAAATTTTTTGAACTGTGCATGAGCTGGGCACAGTAGCACATGCCTGTAATGAGGCAAGAGGACTGCAATTTTGAGCCCAGCCTGGGCAATTTAGGGACTTAGAGAAATCATGTCTACAAACAAAAAAAAATGTTTATAAGGGCTGAGGATGTAGCTCAGTGTGAAAGCCCTGGGTTCAATCCCCAATAAAAAACAAACAAACAAACAAAAAAAAACAAAACAACACACACACACACAAAGTATGCCTGTATTGAGCACAGACTTTTTTCTTATTATTGTTCTCTAAACAATACAATTTACATAACTTTTCTTTTGTATCAGGCATTATAAGTAACCTAGAGACGATTTAAAGCGTGCAGGAGGATGTGCATGGGTTCCATGCAAACACCGTGCCATTTTATATGAGGGACTCAAGCATCCACAGATTTTAGTATCCTTGGGGGTACTAGAACCAGCCCCCTTTCGATACCGATGGATGACTGTATTTATTAACTATTTTCCTGTATTAGATATGAGGTCCAGGAGACTATTTGTCTCAATCCCACCATTCTGTATCCCTAGTATCTACAACAGTGTCTCAAAAAACTGTTGAATGAATCGTTGAAAGAGCTTTATCCTCACAAATGACAGTAAGGTTAATTCAAATGTCTTAGCATGACATTCAAGGCTACAACTTGACTGTTCAGGCTTTCATTCTGCCTTGTTATACCCCTGTATGTTTTTTTTTCCTCATTGAGTTTATTGGTACATTTCAGTTATAAGTACAGTTACATTAATTATTGAGATATTGTACCTTTACATGACAGGTCTTGGTTCTCATTTTTTCCCCTTGTCCCGGCCCTCCTCCCCTTACCCCTCCTCCCTCCCCCATTACAAACACTTCATTTCTATTTCTTCATTTTCTCATATTTTTTTCTTTTCCCTTATTAGCTTTCCCCTACCCTTCCCACTTTCCCTACACTTTTAGCCCCTTTCTTGCTATTTCACATTGTCCATTACATCATTACGATCTTATGTACTATTATAGTTTATTCACACCAGAGAAACTATTTGGTATTTACACATGTGTGACTTATATACCCCCGTATGTTATGCCTGTTTTTTATTTTGTTTTGTTTGCAGTACCAGGGATCAAACTCAGGACCTTGCCCTTGTGAGGCAGGCATGGCTCCACTGAGCTAAATCCCCAGCCCTGTTATGTCTGTTGCTCCCTCTGTAAAAGCTTGCTTTTTGTCTGGAATGCTTTTCCTACTAAACAATTAATCTTTCAAGGCCCTGCTCTAATACAACTTTTCTGTGAACTCTTCTCCCATCCTTCACATATACACAGATACATAACCATAGGATGATTCCTCTGCTAATTTATTGTAAGGACTGTACAATTTGTAATATAGGATCATTGCACTAATGCTAATAATAATAATGCAGTGGTACCTTGGTTCATGAACTTAATTATTTCTATGATTCTGATCACAGAATTCGTTCTGACCAGAGTTGTGGAACAAATTCTGTAACCAGAATTATTGAAAGAATTAAGCTCATGAACTGAGGTACCACTGTAATAATGATACCTAATATTTTTGGAGATAAGATCTCACTGTTGTCCAGACTAGCCTCAAACTTCTGGGCTCAAGTGATCCTTCTACCTCAGCCTCCCAAGTGCTGTGACAACAGGCAAACCACAACTCCTGGCTGATATCTAACATTGTATTGAATATATAACTCCATGCCAGGTACAATTATGAGCACCTGATATAGATTATCTCACAAAATTCCAAAAACAACTCCACGAGGTAGGTATTATTTATAAGTACTCTGGGGAGGCAGTACTAGGGACTGCACCCATGGTCTTCACATTGATTTACATCCTCAGCCCTTTAAAATTTTTATTTGGAGCCAGAGTCTTGCTAAATTGCTAAACTGCCTAAGCTAGGCTTGAACTTGTGATCCTCCCGCCTGAGCGTTCCAGAGTACTGGGATTACTGGCATGTGCCACTGTGCCCAGGTATTGGAAGCACTTTGTGTAGCTTAGCTAGCTACCATCAATTAAATGAAGGCAGGGATAGTGCTTAAACTCATTTCCAGAACCTAACAATGTGTCTATGAAGTCAGAAGCCTTCCATGTGCATTTGCTAAGTAATGATTTCTGCTAGTACTTCCTTGTCCTCAGATTTTACTTTGAAAATGGCAATTCCAGTCAAAGAACCAGCCAGTAGTTTTCAAGTAATTATACAAATTTAATCTTAAAGTGACACAGTCCCTTGTAAATACATATGAAATTCAAAAGTTACCAGAAAAAAAAGTGATATAGTGATACACCCGGTGCCTTAGTAGCTTTTCTTGTTGCTGGTATAAAATACCCAACACCCACAAGTTAAGGGAGGAAAGGTTTATTTAGCTCACAGTTTGCAGAGGTTTCAGTCCATAATTGGCTGGCTCTAAGACAGAATGGCATGGCAGACACACATACAGGAGAAAAAGTTCTTGGCAAGCAAAGGGTAACAAAGCAACAAGGGACAATCACACATCTTTCTAACCCTTATAGCTTATCCAGGCTACTTAAGGCAGGGAGCACTCACAGCCTTAATTCTAGTGCCTTTGATCCTAGTACTGCACCATGAATCAATCCCAGTTTCACATACTCTAGATCCAGCCACCTCTGAAAAAGCCCCACCTATAACCACATGAGAGTTTACACCTGGCTATAGAAAAACTAACATACTTACAGATTAAAAAAAGAAAGTTGCCAGGTGTGGTGGTGCAAACCTGTAATCCCAGCACTCATGAGGCTGAAGCAACAGGATTGTGAGTTCAAGGCCAGCCTGAACTATACAGTGAAACCCTGTCTCATCCTTCACCCCCAAAATAGGGGTACTGAGGATGTAGCTCAGTGCAGAGCACTACTGAGTTCAATACCCAGTACTGCAATAAAAAAACTTAAAAGACGAAGAAATAGAAAAAATATACATTTAGCCTACATTAAATAAAGGATTAGTAATAATATATGAAGGGCTCCTAGCATTCTGTGAGGCTGAAGCAAGAGGATCACAAGTTCGAGGCCACTCTGGGTAATTTAGCAGGACCCTGTCTCAAAATAAAAAATAAAAAAGATTGGGGATGTAGCTCAGTGTGAAGACCCTGGATTCAATCTCCAGTACCACATATGAAAGCATACAAAGGGCTCCAACAAATAAATTAAAAATGATAATCATCCCATTATAAAAATAAGAATAATACATGAATAGGAAACTTCCTAAAAATAAATTAAGATGTTTAGTAAATATATGCAGCTATGTTCAACTTCATTAATTAAAAGTTAATTAAAAATGGAATTTAAAACAACAGAAGAAATTATTCATCCTATCATATTATAGAGATAAAAAATAATAATACTCAGCACTGGAGAGGTTATAGGAGAAATAAGCACTCTCATACACTCATACTACAAAAATGTTCCCATATGTTTAAAAGATAGATATACATCTATACACATACAAAGCTGATAACTGCAGTATTGTCTATAATAGCAAAAGATGAAAAAAATTAAAATGTGCATTCATAGAAGCTTGGTTAAATATAGTACAATTGATACTCATAGTCACTGAAGAGGATAATGTGATTAAATAACCAAATAACCAATGAAAAGAGTTTTCACTTTACAGATATACTCTATCTATTTAAAACTTTTCTTGAGACAAGGAAAACAGTTCAAACTTTTCTTTTAAGTTAAACATACTTATCACATAAGTCAGCCATCTTATTCCTGAATATGCTACCTATCAAGAGAAAGATATTTTTTTTATTTCTAAGGCATTAAGCTGGATAAAATAAGTCATTCTCAAAAGGGGACATGTAGTTCCATGTATATGATGTCCTTGAAAAGAAAAAAATTACAGAAAGGGAAAGATCCGTAGTGCTAGGGGTAATGGAAAAGGAAGACCTGAGTAAAAAGAGGTTGCAAAAAGGAATTTTTTAGGGAGTTGAACTGCTTCCTGTCAGTGATGGCGGTTAAAAGAATCTAGGCATGTGTTAGTACTCACAAGACTGTGTGCCTGAACATAAATTAATTTTATTGTGCAAAAATTGAAAGAATTTTTTTAAAAAAAGAAATGGTCGTCAGCAGTAATGATACCTTCTATTTCTCGGTCTAGAGGAGGAACATCATCTCTCATGGAGAAATCCATAGCTGTCTCTGGTATGTCCATCAAGTCTTCATCACTGGAGCTGCTCTGGAAGCTAGTAAAACTCCCCTGCTGAAAGCCTCTATTATCCATGGCTCCTGTGCAGAAGCAAAAACAAAATAACAATGACCTCTCAACTCCTCACCATTTTTTCTCTCCCTGCCTGATATGCCATGAAATTTACCATTTAATGATTTTAAAGTATGCAATTCAGTAGCATTGAGTACATATGCAATGCTGTTCAACCATCATCACTATCCATTTCGAGAACTCTTAAATCATCCCAAACAAAAACTATATACCCAGGAAACAATAAATCCCCATCACTCGGCCCTTGGTAACCGCTATTGTACTTTCTGTCTTTACAGATTTGCTGACACTAGATATTTCATTTAAATGGAATCATATGGTATGCAGCCTTTTGTGTATGATTTCTTTGATTTCACATAATGTTTCAAGGTCCATCCATATTGCACAATGTATCTGTATTTTATCCTTTTTTTCTAGTACTGGAGATGGAACCCAGGGCCTCACACATGTTGGCATGCTCTACCACTGAACTACACCTCCAGACATTTTTTATATTTTTATTTTGATACAAGATCTTACTAAGTTGTCCAGGCTGGCCTCAAACCTGCAATCTTTCTGCCTCAGCATCCCAGGGTGTGGTGAGATTACAGATTACAGACAAGTGCCGCAAAGGTTGGCTTTTTTTCTTTTTAAAACAGAGTTTTGCTACACAGTCCAGACTGAACTTGATCTCAATGTGTAGCCAAGGATGGCCTCAAACTCACAATACAATTGCCTCACCTTCCAGGGTGCTGGGATTATAGACCTGCACCATCATATCCACCTAAGTTTTCCAACATTTCTATGCCGAGGTATTATAACTCCTAGTGCAGATGAGAAAGTCAAAGCTTAGAAATGCTAAGTAATTTGCCCAGTTAATACTTTTTTCAAGTGAAACCCCAAATCATGTGCTCAATTTCATAATACCTTACTTGTGATACAGTAACCAGTCTGACTTAAGTGTGAGTGACATTTAGGAACTATTACTAAGTATGACTCATCGTGTGACAGTAAGACAGAAAAAAAAAATGATGCTGTGTAAGCCAATGAGATGAAGATCGGGAGGCAAAGACTTGAGAATTAACATCAAGGCAGTGGTTGAAACCAAGAGAACAGATACTCCAAGAGAACTATTTGTGTGCTTAAGGGTAAGTATGAATGCAAATAGAAGATAGGCACTCTCACTATCCTGTAGTATATACAGATAGCTTCTAATCTGTGCAAATGCGAACTAAAGTAATACGTTGCACCATTTTTTAATTATATATTGTAGGGAAGGGAAGAAGTCAAATTTACCCCAAGGTGCTAATTAATATATAAAATTGTTGATCATAACACCATTTTCATAGGTATAAATGCCAACCGTGCTGTGTGGATTAAGCGGGACTTGGGATATGTTTTTATGATTTTTTGCGAGCTTTGTCAAGTTCCTTTCCTGCCACCAATTGTTCATCCTTGCTGGACTTTTCCTCCATCTCTATCCTGCTACCTTCACTCCCCTTCTCTTGATGCCATCTCCTCACTAAGGAAATTTTTTAATTCCCTGTCTCAGCTTTTACTTACAGGGAATGGAAAAAACCTAGGACTAGCAGTTTTATTTTTCGGGGTTTTTTGCTGTTGTTGTTGTTGTTGTTGTTGTTCTTTGGTTGGTTGGTTGGTTGGTTGGTTGGTTTTTTGAGACAGTGTCTCACTATGTAGTTGAGACTGACCTGGAACTCACTATGTAGCCCAGGCTGGTCTCGAACTCACAGTGATCCTCCTGCCTCAGCCTCCCGAGTGCTGGGATTACATGCATGCGCCACCACGCCCAGCAGTTTTATTTTTCTTATTACTAACAACACATACGAAATCTTAGTTCTCTCTGTCATTACTCCTGTTATCCCCCCAAAAAAATTTTTAGTCTTTGTTTATTCTTTCATTCATATTGATGACATTGTTAACAGTGAATCTATAAGAATCATCACTTTGGACTTTAGGTCACATGCTAACTCATGTAAATTTATTTCCTTTTTTGTCTGTCTGTTTGTTTGTTTTTGGTACTAGGAATCAAATTCAGGGCCTCACATCCACAGCCAAGTTTATTTCCTTTTTAAAGGTGAAAATATTTAGTCTGTTTTACAAATAATTGTACCCTGTAGTGACTATTCCAACACCTGCGAAGGATAAAACCAGCAAACATTGGTTGGGTAGTATAATGTAACATTTGGATGTACTATGTAAGATAAACAGCGCTATTCAGAATCACATGACAAAACTGCCAACCTATGGGCTTATTTCACTACCAAAGCTTGTTTCTTGGGACACTATTGGATTTTTACAGAGTACACTATGCATTAAAAAATGCCATTTTTTATTTATAGGAATGACTCACTGTTAGCAGCCCAGAGGGCCATACACATACACATATAACACACAACAGCTACAACTGAGGCTAAGTACTTACATCATTTTTTCCTCTTATAAGATGTCCTATACTCAACCATCATTGACAAAGGAGCCAACACCTTCACTGGAAGAAAGACAACCTCCTTAATAAATGGTGCTGGATAAAATGGCTTTCTGCATGCCAAAGATTGAAACTAGGCCCATATGTTTCACCAGGCACCAACCTAAAATTGAAATGGATTAAATATCTAAATATTAAAACAACACTAAATCTGCTGGAAGAGAGAATAGGTAGAACTCTTGAAGATAGAAGTAAACAAAGGTTTCGTGAACAAAACCCAGACCACACAAGAAATACTACAAAGAATCAACAACTGGGACCTCATCTTATTAAAAAGCTTTTGCACAGCAAGAGAAACCACCAACAGAGTGAAGAGACAACCCATAATGTGGGAAAAATTTTTGCCAGATATTCAGATAAAGGACCATTATCTAGAATATATAAAGAACAAAAAAATCAGACCCCCCCCCTCAAATTTAAAGACCCAATGCAAAAATGGGCATCTGAAATTAAAAGGCACTTCTCAGATGAATAATTATGAAAAATGTTCAACATCACTGGTAATTTGTGAAATGCAAATTAAAACAATGCTAAGATTCCATCTCATTCCAGAAAGAATGGCTGCTATCCAAAAAAGCAGCCAGTAACAAATGCTGGAGGGGCTGTGGAGAAAAAGGAACCCTTCTCCACTGTCAGTGGCAGTGTAGACTGATGCAATCACTATGGAAATCAGTGTAGAGATTTCTCAAAAAACTAAAACTAGAGTTCCATTTGACCCAGCTATACCTCTTCTTGGTACCTTGCCGAAAGAATTAAAAGCATCATCCACAGGAATACATGCACACCCATGTTTATAGCAGCACAGTTTGTAAGAGCTAAATCTTGGAAACACACCTGCCGGGCAAGCATGAGGTCCTGAGCTCAATCCCCAGTACACCCCCCCAAAAAAAAATCTTGGAAACAGTCCAAATGCAAATCAACTGACAAGTGGATAAAGAACATGTGGTCGGGCTGGGGATTTAGCTCAGTGGTTCTGGCGCCTACCTCGCTAGCTCAAGGACCCAAGTTGGATTCCTAGTACCAAAAAAAAAAAAAAAAAAAAAAAAAAAATGTGTTTTTTTAATACAACGGAGTACTACTCTCCATAAAGAAAGATGAGCTTCAGACATTTATAGCTAAATGGATGGACCTTGAGACCACACTCCTAAGTGAAATAAGTCAGACACACACATTTACATGCCACATTGTTTCTCTGGGGTGAGAAACCAAAACTGAAAATAAGGACTGAGATGTATAATGGATGTTGGGAAATAGGAAGAAAGTGTTCAAATGGGAAACAGAACAAGGGAGGAGGGAGAGAGAAAGGAAGGAAGGGACAAGAAAAAAGTGAAAATAGAAGGAAAAATGAAAACAAAACTTTTGTGCATAGGGAAGGGAGGAGGCTTGAGGGGGGAAAGGGATAAAATAAACTTCATTAAAAAAAAAGATGCTGTCCTCCTTTCTGGAAATGTAGTCCTTAACCTTCAACTGGGTTGGGTTGGGCTGGGTTTGTGGTGCTGGGACTAGATCTAGGGTCTCAGGCCTGCAAGTCTACCACTGAGCTAGACCCTTCTTACTTCTGTCAGTATTTTCTACTCTTGGCTTTGAATTTGACATCAGTTTATTCTTTCAAACCATCAATATGTCCATACTGATTGCTAATTCTCTCCCACTCCCCTGATTTCTTAACTGATATTGGACAGGATTCAAAATTTAGGAAAAGACAAATTTTCTGAAAAGTGAAAGAGAAATATACCCATATGAAATAGCTACATGGAGCAGATCCTGTTTTTCTTCTATCTTTGCAATATACAATAATTACATTCATCTTGGGGAATATATATATATATATATATAATCTTACTTTTACACACCCTCCCCACTCCACTCTCCCTCCTTCCCTAAATCCCCTTCCCATCTCCACAGTCTATTTTCCTATTTCTTATCATGTCTTTTATTTTGCTTATTAAATTGTTTATACATTTGTGTCTCATATTAGAGAAACTATGCAACATTTAATCTTCTGTGTCGGACTCATTTTACTTAGTATTATAGTGTCAAGATATAGCTATATTTCTACAAATGATTCAAATTTATCTTTATGGCAGAGTAGTGCTCCATTGTGTATATATATTACACTTCATTTATCTACTCATCTGTTGATGGGCATCTAGGCCACTCCCAAGATTTAGCTATTATGAATTATGCTGCTATAAACATGAGTATTCATGTATCACTGTAATATGATATCTTTAACTCTTTTGGGAAGATACCCATAAGAGGTATAGCTGTGTCAAATGGAATTCCTCCTCCTCCTCCTTCTCCTCCTCCTCCTCCTCTTCCTCCTCCTCCCCTTCCCCCTCACCCCCCCCTTTTTTGAGACATGGTCTTGCTATGCAGTGCAGACTAGCCTTGAACTCATTATGTAGCCTAATCTGCCCTCGAACTCACAGCCATCCTCTTGCCTCAGCCTCCCAAGTGCTGAGATGATAGGTGTGTGCCACTATGCCCATCTGTCAAATGGAATTTCTGATTTTAGTTTTTAAGGAATTTCCGTATTGCTTTCCACAGTGGTTATATGAGTTTACATTCCCAACAACAATGTAGAAGGGTTCGTTTTTCCCTACAACCTCACCAGCATTTGTTCTTTCTTGAGTCCTTGATAACAGCCATTCTTGTTGGAGTAAGATGGAATTATTGTTTTGACTCTAATGTCTAAAGATGCCAAGTATTTTTTCATGTATTTATTGGCCATTTTTTATTCTTCTGAGAAATATCTATTCATAAATACTCTTGAGTAATAACTGTCAATGTAAATTATCTTAAACCCAAAATCAAAAGACACAGACCAGAAGATTGGATTTAAAAACAAAAACCTGCCAGGCATGTTGGCACATGCCTGTAATCTCCGCACTCTGGTAGCTGAAGCAGGAGGATTGCCTCAATTTCAAAGCCAGCCTGGGCTATATAGTGAGTTCAAGAATAGCTTGAACTACATAGTGAGACCCTGTCCCCAAAAAGGAAAAACAAATCAACAAAACCCACTCCAAATGAGATGCTACTTACAAGAGACACACCTCAACCACACAGAAGCACACAGACTGAAAACAAAAGGATGGAAAATGATATTCCATGCAACAGGAGCCTAAAAACTAGCAAGAATAGCTATCCTATTTTCTGACAAAGTGGACTTCATACCAAAACTTATTAGAAGAGACAAAGACAGTCAGTATGTACTGGTAAAGTAAAAAAGTCAACAAGAAGAGATAACAATTGTAAATATATGTGCAAGGAACGCTGGTGCACCCAATTTCATAAAACAAAAAAAATACTGAATATAAAAGGTCATATAAACATGAAAACAATCATAGTGGGGGACTTTAATATTGCATTCACACAAATAGATCAACCAGGCCCCACCACCACCAAAAAGCAAGGAGTTGAACCACGCCATCAAACAAATGGATGTAACAGGGTGTTTCACCATCAACAAAATACACATTTTTCTCAGCAGCGCATGGAACTTTCTCCAAAATAAACTACATCTTAAGCCATAAAGCATACTTAAATAAATACAAAAGAACTAAAGTAATCTCTTGTTTTCCTTGAGGTTTATAATGTTGACACTCCAGAAAATTATAAGCCAGTTGTTTTGTAGACAATCTCTCATTCAATCATTATGTATTTATATATAAGTAGACTCCTATATTATTCAGAGAATATCGATTTTTTCACGTCCAAATTTTCAAAAAAATGTAGCCAGTGGGGACTACTTTTAAGCTGGTTTCTGTCCTTTTGACATATTCCTATAATACTTTGAGAATTACTTTAATTTTATCACAAAAAACATTCCATACTTGTACTTTTGTGTTCCACTCTTAGATTCATCCATTTATTCCAGTCAAAAGACACTTTGCAGTCAAGAACAGCATTTAGAAGGTGAGTTATGGATGCAAGGTGTGTGCATCAGTATTGTGGTGCTGCTGTTCCCAAGCTCTTTCAGTGGACATAGGTAGGAAATATACATACACAAACAAGTGCACACACGTTTTCATATATATATTTTCATATCCGTCTCCACGTATTGACCACATATGACTTACATATGCGTACACATACATACACACGTTTTCACTTATAAATATGATTTCAATCCAATATGACAGAGTTCAATCTAGTTTTTTCCCTTCCTGTATCTGTACTTTATTTTACTGACGATGGAAAATCTGGATCCTATCCCCCTTAATTTCTTTCAGCTTTCTTGAACAATGCTCCTAAATATAACTAATCTCCCATATCCTTCCAAACTTTGTTCCCTGCACAGATGCCCTCCACATGCCTGCCAGGTTCTGACTCACAAAACTGAACTGTTATCTTATGTAGATGTCTTCTTCACGCTGTTCAGACCATGCATGTATGCAAAGTCCAGATACCATCTTTATTTGGAGGCAGAGTTGAGACAGAGTTTTGCTATATAATTCAGCCTGGCCTTGAACTCATGCTGATCCTCCTGTCTCAGTTCTCAAGTACTAGGATTGCACTCATGTGCTACCATGCCCGGTTCAGACACCATCTTCAATATACTTAAATTCTCACACCTCAGGTCAAGCTACCCTTCCAAGTGTTCTATTCTCACATCACTTGGGCTCCAACTCTCTAAGTGGCCACTTACATGCACAGACATCCTCTTCCAGCAACAAACAAATAAACAAATTTTATATTTTAAAAAAAGCCCTTGCACTTTACTCTAGATCTTAGCTCCCATCTGACTGAGGTAAAAAATGTTTCCCAGCCTTAATCTGATTTACTTCATTTTATCCTTCAAGGAGATCTATTTAAGGTTGAACGCCACTAATCTGAAAACTCAAAATCTGAAATGCCCTAAAATCTGAATCTTTTCGAGAACTGACATATGCTACAAGTGGAAGATTCTACAACTGACCTCGTATGATGGCTTAAAGGCAAACAGAAGCACACTAAAAATATTGCATAAAATTACCTCCAGGATATATGTATAGTATAAGCAGTCTGTGAAACATAAATGAATTTCATATGCAGACTTAGGTCTCATCCCCAAGGTATCTCAGTATGTATTTGCAAATATTCACAAATCTGAAAAAACAATCCAAAATCTGAAACACTTCTAGTCCCAAATATACTGGATAAAGAATCCTCAACCTCTAGTATTTGTTTTTTGTCCCTTTTTCAAAGATCAAATGGCTAAAGGTGCATGGGGCATTGTGTCTTCTGAACAAACACTAGAGAAAAAATAGCCTCTTTAACCACTGGAGGTGGGAGGAGGGACTGGCTAGACACATGCAGAAGAATGAATCTAGACCGTATCTCTCACTCTATACTAAAAATAAAATAAAATAAAATGATCAAAGACATAGGCATTGAAACAGAAACACTGAATCTGATGGAAGAAAAAATTGCCGAAACACTTGAAGACACAGGCATAGGCAAGGACTTCGTGAACAGAACACCATTTGCACAAGAAATATCCTAAGAAATAACAAGTGGGATCATATCAAATTGCAAAGCTTTGGCACAGCAAAGGAAACAACCAACAGAGTGAAGAGACAACCTATAGGATGGGAAAATATTTTCACTAGCTACTCCCCTGATAGAGGACTAATACTTAGAACATATAAAGAACTCAAAATTTCTGACCACCCCCAAAAAAGACCAAATCAAAAAATTGGGTGAAATGAATAGACACTGTTATTTATGGTCTATATCTAGATGCCCTCCTGCAAAGCCTCCTATGCTCATGAGGGGGACCTGGGAAGGGGACTGGATCATGGGTGTGTGACACTGGGTCAGTCCTCTGATGCGTTTATAGCTGGTTGTGATGTTGGGAGGTGAAGCCTGATAGGAAGAGGTGAGTCACTGCAGCTTCTTCTCTGCCACACCCCTCTGCCACACTGCCCTGCCTTGGAGCCAGCTGACTATGGACAAAGCTTCTATAAACTGTGAGCCAAAGTAGCCCTCTTCTCCTTTAACTTGCATGTGTCAGGTATTTTGTCCCAGCAACAAGAAAATATGATAGACACTTCTCAAAAGAAGTATAGCTGGACATAGCAGTACACACCTGCAATCCCAGTACTGGGAAGGCTGAAGCAGGAGGATCACTGCAAGTTCTAGGTCAGCCTGAGTTACATAGTGAATTCAAGGCCAATCTGAGCTGTATAGTGAGACTCTGTCCCAGAGAGAGAGAGAGAGAGAGAGAGAGAGAGAGAGAGAGAGCGAAATGAGAACCAAGACCTGTCATGTAAAGGTACAAGATCCCAATAATGAATGTAACTTAAAATGTACCAATAAACTCAATGAGGAAGAAAGAAAGAAAGAAAGAAAGAAAGAAAGAAAGAAAGAAAGAAAGAAAGAAAAGAAAAGAAAAGAAAAGAACAATCAGTACATAAAGAAATGTTCACCAGCCATTATGGAAATACAAATCAAATTAATACTGAGATTGCATTTTATTTCAGTAAAAATGACTATCATGAAGAACTCAATAAATGATAAATGCTGGTGAAGCTGTTGGGAAAAAGGTACCAAGGAACCCTTCTACATACAGAGATTCTTCAGAAAACTAAAACTGGAAATTCTACTTGACACAGCTATATATCTTCTGGATAGCTTCTCAAAAGAGTTAAAGTCCTTATAACACAGTGATATATACACACCCATTTTTATAGAAGCACAGTTCATAATAGTTAAATTTTAGGTGCCACCGCCTGCCTCGTAAGCACAAGGACCCAAGTTTGATTCCCAGTACCAATAAAATAAAATAATAATAGTTAAATCTTAGAAGTGGGCCTATATGCCCATCAGCAGATGAATGCATAAAGTGTGGTATTTATACACGATGAAGTATTACTTAGTCATAAAGAAGGATGAATTTGTCTCATTGCTGAGACAAAATATCTGCCACTCACAGTTAAAGGGAGAAAGGTTTATTTGGCTTATGGTTTGTAGAGGTTTCAATCCATAATCAGCTGGCTCCAAGGCAGGGTGGCAGAGAGGCAAGAGTTCATGGCAGCGGAAGCAGCAAAAGCAGCAAGGGAATTTAACAGTGTCTTTCTGCTCCTTTTATCTTATTCAGGCTACTAGGATTAGGGCAGTGCCAAACCAGTCACTCACTAATGGTTTAGTAATCGCATGCGCTTAATCCCAGCATCACACACTCTAGATTCACCCACCTCAGAAAAAAAAAAAAAACCCATCTATGACTGCATGAGGCTTGGGACACAAGCCATAACAAATCATTTGTAGGAAGATGGATGGATTTTGAGACTATAATGTTAGGGTATGATAAATCAGATGCCGAAGATTAATCACTGCATGGTTACTTTAATATGAGAAACTAAAAATATAAATAATTTAAAGAGAAAAGTAAAGGAAAGATAATTTTAAAAAACGGGTAGGTAGACTTTTTACAGATAGGGAAGTGAGAAGGCAGGGGAAGGGAAAAAGGGAAAATGGGATAGAAACGATCAAGATATGATACATATTTGTACTAATCCCCCAAAACTAATGTCATTATGTATCATACATATTAATAAAAAGACCATATTGAAAATAAAATGCATTTTCAGAATTTCGTTAAAAATACTTAAATAATTTTAAAGACTGACATAGGTAAGAACCTGAGAATGTATACATACTCAGAATAACTATTCTGTTTATGATATATTTTAATATTCAGGAAATCAGTATTAGTAGTAATATTACCCCTTAGGTGACATACACAACACACATCTCAGTAACTCACTCTGGTTTTTTATGACCAATTATTGTGTTTGGAAATAATTTTTGAAAAGAACTATTTTGCTTAGTAAAGTCAATTTACTGGAACATCGGTGCTCCTTTTTGAATGCAGGCAGCATCAGTCAATATTTACAGTTACTATTTGTCTAACTCTGGGATTCACCACATTCAATGAACACTCAGTCTCATTTAACAGACACTCTAGATTTCTAGAAATTTTTGCTGAGAACAAGCACCATTTTAGCTGATCAGAAGAACTGAGGCTAACAGAGCAGCACAAATCAAGAAGTTTCCTTTCAGTGTAAATTCATTAAATGCCCATGAGTTCCATACAGTGATTAGCAGTGAAAGAAAGCAAGAAAATGTATAAAGTAATACAGAATCCCTCCCTTCTCTCTTTACTGGTTGTTTCATTCGGGAAGTGATTTAAAATACACAGTTTCAGCAACTCTACATTAGCCACACAAATCATAGGGAGAAAAATATGGGAAGTCCAAAAATAATTTACATCTGGCTTTGGAATGTGTCTTGTAGTCAGTTTCAGGTGGATGTACCTATTGTTCTGCAGATGTAGTAAAACAAAATAATGATGCTACAAGAAAAGACTCTACAAAGAAGAAGCTGGAAAACTTAGTTTACCTGTAGGGACCTTACAAACTTCTCCCTGCAACCCACTGAAGTGAAACTATCCAGCTAAACTGAGCTGTGTCATTCGAAACATTTCCTGAAGCAGCTATCCGGCTCACTCTTTTGGTTATAAAGTGTTTCCTTAACAGATGGATTGAAAGAAAGGGTCACCAAAGGAAAATTAGAAGCAGTGAGTAAATCAAGCAAAACAGATGATATGAATAGGAGATCAACAATGGAAATACTGTAAATATAATCAGAAACAGTGAAAGTGGTATTTGGTCATAGATAACTCATTCTGATCGTCTTTCATTTTATTTTGCAGATATAAAGATGTTGAAGAGAAAAAAGTTACAGGAGCGGAATGAGGAAACAACTTAAAGTTGAGGTTTGGACCCATGTTTAGTGATCTCCAAGCCCAATGCTCTCTATAACTATGAAGTCAGCCCAAAGAATGGTGCATGTGAAATAAATCAAACCTCTAGATGGCTACACGCATGAGATCAGCCTGAATCTTGGGCAGGTCAGGAACAATGAGAAGATTTGATTTATTTTCCCAAAAGACAGGACTTACCATGCAATGGAAGGCTAAGGAAGAGGGCAATCAGGGGCAAATGTTCTATGGTTGATATTTTTGTTACAAAGCTATCACATATCCTTTGTTACATTTCTTGTGAGCAGAACTAGGAATTGAACCCAGGAGCTGCTGAGCTATATCCCCGTCTTTTTAAATATTGAGGCAGGGTCTCACTAAATTTTCCAGGCTGGCTTCAAACTTGTCATTCTCCTGCCTAGGCTTCCTGAGTAGCTGGGTTTACAGGTCTGTGCCACAACATCAGCTCTCTTAATCACTTTCTTGCTTATAACTATAAACTGCTTCCTCATTGACTAAAGGGTCAAGTTTAAGTTTCTTTGCATGGCATTCAGGGCTCTATCAAATCTGAATCCCATGTGCCCGGACAGATTTATCTACTCCCACAAATTTGTCATGCTGCTCAGAGCCTCAGAGACCATGTAAGGTTGACTCTCTTTATCTATAGGGGCTCCATCTGCCACTTCAACCAATAAAGAAGGGATCAGAAGTATTTGATTGGGGGGAGATTCTATACTAAAGTAACATCAGACTTTTACTTCTTGTCATTATTCCCTGAACGACACTATATAATAACTATTTCCATAGCACTGATATTGTATTAGGCATTATATGTAATGTAGAAATTATTGAAGGTTGATATAAGAGGGTATGCATAGGTTCTATGCAAATCCTGTGCCATTTTTACATGAGACTCAAAGATCCATGGATTTTAGTATCTGCAAGGAGTCCTAGATCCAATTCCTATGCTATAGAATGACAACTGTACTTTTGCTTTCTTTCTTTTTTTTTTTTTTTTTTTTTTGGTACCGGGGTTCGAACTCATGATCTTGCACTTGCAATGCAGGCAGCGGCACCACTGAGCTAAAACCCCAGTGACTCAGTGACAACTGTACTTTTTTGTTTTTGTTTTACTGAGACAGGGTCTCACTATGCAGTTCAGGCTGGCCTTGAACTCACCCTGTAGCCCAGGATGGACTTAAACTCACAATAATTCCCCTGCTTTAGCCTCCCAAATGCTGGGACTATAGGCATGCACTACCATGCTTGGTGACAACTGTACTTTTAGGTCTTCACACCTTTGCAGGAGCCAGCTGCTCTGTGAGGAATCCCACGCAACCCCACCCCTACTTTTTTTTCAGTCTGGTAAAAATCACACTCAATCCATGTAGGGTCACCTCTAGCAAGTATTTCCCTCAGTGTCACCTTTATACAGATTATATAATCTCTTCCACTTCAACCTTGTGACTATTCCACATTCTTCATATTTCTGTTGCCCCAGAGACTCTGATGTTCTCAAAGTAGGTGTTCAATAAATGCTCACTGAGAGGAATTTCCACTGAGAAGGAAGAGTCAACATCTACTCAACATATTTATATGGCTGACAATAAATCTATACCTTTCACTATAAGGAGAGGGAATTGGGGATACAAAGAGAGTATTATTTTGTCACTAACTCTTAAAGAATTTATGATCTAGATGGGAGAGAAACTTCACACAATGCAATGACACCACGGCCAACTGTTAAACTGGTAGAATAAAAGTGAAATTGGCATTCAGAATGTGGAGTGGAGACTAAGCTAGAGAAGACTTCACGCAGGAGAGAAGGTGTTCCAGGTCCAGGAAACAAAACGCCCAAAGACGAGGATGAGAACAAAGCTGGCACTTGTGCCTTAATAAAGGACAAGGTAGGCAGGCATCTGCAAGCAAATGGGGAGAAAGAAGATCACGAAGGACCTGGGAAGCTAATGGAGTCCTTGGATTTTGAAAAGCAACATGATACATGTATTATTTTAGGAGATAAATGTGGCGGGAGTAGGCCGGACAAGAGAGTGGAGGAAAGGATAGGAAAGTACTTTGCTACTTCCAGTTTCTATGCAGGTGATTTAGGTGGAAGAGGAAAAAGGAAAATAGAACAATACATATTTCTACCACTTGTACTAAGACCAAGGCAAGAGCCAGGTGGTGGGTGTGGACAGGGCAGTGCTACTTTGTGGTATGGCAGGTTGGTGTCTTGCTGGACTAGTGACACTGACATGTGTTGTTTCAAATAAAGTATTACTCCCATCTCAACTAACCCATTTATCAAATGTATAAACCAATATATTTGCTGGGATAGCACACAAACCATTAGATGAAAATATAAAAGGGCACATATTTCAACACTAACAAGTATAGAGAAGTAAACTTTTCTATTTCTTGTTTTGCTCTTCAAAATAAAAAAAACTGTTGTCTTGCTCATGGCATCCTGGATAGGTAATATATGCTAAATGCCACAAACATGGAAAAGGAAGAATGACAGAGGAAAAAGTGAGTAACAGAGGCATTATAAAATTGACCAAGATAGGAATATTGTCCTACCATTTAAAAGAAAACATTAAAATAATACCAAATATAAAAGAAAAAGTGATGAGAGTTGGCACACACATAAAATCATCTTCTCGCAGACCATTCTACTTTGAACTACTCAAAGACAGGATTATCTAAGTGCCTGCCACAAAGACAGGGCTCAGAAAATTATTTAACTCCAATTCTAGCTCCAGTTATTTCATTTTGAGAAGCTTAAATAAAACAGATCTCAGGTGTTAATCTCTAAGATGCCACTGATGGTACTTATTTCAGAGGTTTGGGCTAATCTTTGATCCAGAGCACTTTCTCCACCTGTGAGAATTGCAGCTATAAAGCTCCAGGAGGGAGTCACTGTGATTCTTTTCACAGTGTAGCCTTCATCTGAGAGTCACCCTCATGAATAAGTAGAAGTTCTGAAAAACAATAAAAAAGCTGAACAGGCAATACCAAAGCTACAGTTCTCAAACTTTTGGGTGTCAGGATCCTTTTCGTCTTCAAAATTAATGGAGACGGTAAGAGCTTATATGTATAGGGATTATATTAATAGATAACTACTGCATTTGAAATTAAAACAGAAATGTTTTTAAAAGATGTTTATTCATTTATTTATTTTTTCTTTTTATTGAGTTTATTGGTATATTTTAGGCATCCAGTACAGTTACATTCATTATTGGGGTCTTGTACCCTTACACGACAGGACTTGGTTCTCATTTTTTCCCCTTGTCCCTGCCCTCCCTTCACCCCCTCTTCCCCTTCCCATTTACAAACACTTTATTTTCATATTTTCATTTTCTCATATTTTTTCTTTCCCTTATTCCCTTTCCCCTACCCTTTCCACTTTCCCTACACCTTTGGTTCCTATTTCACATTGTTAATTATCTAATTATATTCATTTATTTAAATATAACAACACTCAACCAACTACACGTTAACATTAATATTTTTGAAAAATATATTTTCCAAGATGAAAATCAATGAGGCATTCTCAAATCTCTTTAATACAGTGGACCCTCAAGTTACGACTGGCTTGACATATGAACAACTTGAGTTGAGTTAATGGAAGATTCATCTGCCTCTTGTTACCTATAGGGTGTGTACCCAGGTAAACATCCAGATCTCAGCTGTATTGACTTACAACCAACTTGAGTTACAACCAGCCCTCGGGAACCAATCGAATTCGTAGGTCAAGGGTCCACTGTACTGGGTGATGGATGGTGAAGCCACTATTCTGATGGCTAGCAGAATGTGTGAAACAGAATCCAGCTGTCCTCTGTTGAACCCAGTACAGTAGTAGTAGTCTAGGCTGGTCTTGAACTCATTATGTATCCCAGGCTCCTCTCAAACTTGCCATCATCCTACCTTCAGCTCCCCAGTGCTGGGGTTACAGGTATGTGCCAAACACTTCCAGGTAATATCTTAATAGTTTGGCTTTTTTGGTACCAGGTATTGAACTCAGGACCTTGCACTTTTGAGGCAGGCAGTGGCACCACTGAGCTAAATCCCCCGCCTGGTAATGTCTTAATATTAAAATAGTTTTTACCCTGATAACTGCCCCCCAAAAAGGTCTCAGGTTCCCACAGACCACACTGTGAAAATCACTGAAATAGAGAAAGAGCTCAGTTTGGATAAACTACACTTAGACAATATCCACAATTGATAAGAAGCAGAAGAGAACACACTAGTGAAAAAGAGACCATATTGAAGACTGTGAATGATGAATAGGCAAAACATACTGGTAGACAATTTATTTTAAATGGCTTTAACAATTCAGATAAATTCAAATCAAAACAATAAAATGTTATCTTCTCTTAGCAGATCAGCTTCATTTTATCTCAGAGATTCTTCAGACATGATAACAAATATCCTGTCATATAGGCTTTCAAGAGTATGCTAAACAGGATGGCTAGAGAAACACATTGGTGAGTCAAGGACAAGTCCAGGCCTGACAAAATAACACTAGACAGTTATAGATCATTTTCACTTGGGAACATGCATATAAAACTCCAAAATAAACTTTAACAAACTGAATGCAGTATCACATTGGAAGATCTGTCTGCTATATATAAGGAAGATTTATTCCAGGAATACAAGATTGGTATCACAAGGGAAACTGTCAACATGAGTTATACCAAAAGATAAAATTTTTAAATCCATAATTTTCTCAAAGAGATGTCAAAAATAGACTTTTTAAATTTATAGTCACTCTAGATTAACTTTTTCCATCTTTTTTATTAGTACATGTTTGCAATATATAATATATTCAAATGGTACATATGCACATCACATATTTATGCCTTTCACTTCCCTGTGTCCTCACCTCCCTCTTGTCTCCCTCCATCCCTAGATCTCCTTCTCATTGCCACAAAGGTTCTCTCTCAGTCTGTTATCTAACTTTTATTTTGATCCTAAATTATTTATACTTTGGAGGGCTCAGAATGTAGTGCTAAGGCACAGACTAGCATGTGTAAAACACTAGGTTCAATTCCCACCAGTGGGAAAAGTTAACCAAACAAATTATTTATACTTTAGATTTCTCATAGAAGAGAAACTATGTGATATTTAACCTTCTCTGTCTGATTTATTTCACTTGGTATTACAATCTCATTTTCCTACAGATGACTTAAATTTATCCTTCTTTATGGCTGAGTAGTACTACCTCGTCTGGATATACTTCATTTTCTTTATGCATTTTCAAAATAATACTCAGATTCCATCTTACTCCGGAAAGAATGGCTATCATCACCAACTATAAAATAAATACTGGCAAGGTTGGGAGGAGACCCTTCTACATTGTTGGTAAGGATGTAAACCAGTGCATCCACTATGGCAATCAGTATGGAAATTCCTCAGAAAATTAAAAATATAAATTCCACTTGACTCTTCTGAGTATCTTCCCAAAAGAGTTAAAGACATCATATTACAGTGATACATGCATACCCATGTTTATAGAATTATAACTCATAACAGCTAAATCTTGGAAGCAGCCTACATGCCCATCAAAAGATAGTTTAGGGCCGGGGATTCAACTCAGTGATGCTGCCACCTGCCTCACAAGTGCAAGGTCCCAAGTTCGATCCCCAGTACCAAAAAAATAAAAGTAAAAAAGATAGTTTAAAATTTTTTAAATATTCCAAGTACAGGATTTATTTTTGAATGCCAACATGGAATATTTAAATTAAAATCAACAAGCAAAATATCATTCTCCTTAACACGGGAAAGCAATGATACCCCATGGTGCCAATTACATTTAACAAGGTGTAAGAAAATGTTAAGAAGAGTGAGGAATATATATATAACAAAGGAAGAAATATGACATTCCAGTTTAAACTGCACGAGTAAATTCTTGTACAACTCTAAGAACATCAACAGTAAATAGTGAAAATAAATTATACAGTAAATCTACCAAAAAGCTGCATTTCTACATAAAACTAGAAAATATAACCATTATGTCATTCATTTATAGGTATAAACTTGAAACACAATATTATTTTAAAATTTATAAAAGATAAATATGACAGAAAGAAGAAGACATAAGTCAAAAGAGATGTCTCATGCATGGCCTTGGTTGGAAAGTCTAAGTACAGCAAGAATGAAATAGACTCGAATTTGAATTATATTCCATTTATATAATAATCTAAAGTCCCCATTGTACCTTTTACATAACTTGAAAAACTGATAGTGAAATTCATCTAAAAGCATAAGTAGGCAAAGATACTAGTACATTTTCTCAAACTAAATATGGAAAACCTAATTCAGTAGATTTTAGTATTCTACAAAAGAAACAATCATCAAAACCTTATGGCACTGATTCAAGATGGCAGAGTAGAGACAGGCAGTGCAATGCAGCCTCTCTGTGACCTGGAGTGCAGACACCTGGAAGAGGACACTGCGGTGAAGAGAAGGAAAGAGGTGACTCTCCAGGAATGGGGAGGGAACTGAGGGGGGACTGGAAACTGCACAGAAGCTGGAGAGCCAAAGCACAGCACAGAGAAAGTGGGAAGCTAACTGGAGGCTCACCTGGGGTCCTGGGAGTAGGACCTGGCCTCCTCTGCCTTAGGGCAAGACCAGAAGTCGGGGGCAGGGAGAGACAGCCAGCCAGGCCTGGGGCACTGGTACCAAAGAAACCCACAGCTATTATACACTCAAAAAGCCATGGTGTTTCTTAAAGTGACTCCTTGTGCAAAGCAGGCTGGCATCAGGGCAGGAATACAGCACAACAGCTACCAGAGAGGATTTAATCAGGAGCCAATTGGGAAAGGGTTAATTGGATGGGACTGAGCCACAGCTACACTCCAGGGTTTCTGGTGTTGCCCTGCCATAGCACTGGGTAGAAAAAGAGCCACCAGAGATAACTATAGAGCAGGAGTCGGCTAGACTTAGACTCCTTGAGAAGTGCAAGCTCAGTGGGAGGGATTCGTGGGACCCAACTCTGTGCTGAGAAGCCAGGCCTAGCACCTGTGGCTATCAGAGGCAGCTGGGTCTGAAAGCGATGACATCAAGTCCAGTGGTCTGGTTCAACCCCCACCTCATTGCCTGCGTCAGGCACAGAAGTCAGTGGTCTGTTTGCTTTCCCCATCTGTGACCAAGGTCATGCCTTGATTTGGACAGTTACCACAGCCTAGGGGCATACACAGGAGCCTCTAAGGCAGGGTAGATACCTTACAATCTCATAGGCCACAGAGGTAGGTGGAGAAAACCATGATTTGGGGTGCACAGAGGGATATCACAAGTGGGAGCTACCAGAGTGACTACACTCTAAGGGCAGACACAATTGACCACTGACTCCCTGGGAAAGGGAGGGCCAGATCCAGCATTCACACATAAAAATGTGACTGTAGAAATAAAACAGGTCTTAGCAGTGACTCACTATCCATTACCCATACCAGATGGATTGCAAGACTGCAGACCCTGGAAAGAAAATATCCATTCAAAAACACTGAGGAATTTTTTTTATACTGATTTCCCCCCCCCTCCCCATTGGTTCTTTGTGGTTTGACATTTTATCCCTCCTTTCTCTTTTTAAATATTTTTTTCTTAACATGGAAACAAAGTTTTTGTAATAAGGGAAGGGTGGAGGGGGTGAAGGGAGGGCAAGGGTATGGGGAAAAAATGAGAACCAAAATCTGTCATGTAAAGGTACAAGATCCCAATGATGAATGTAACTGTACTAAATATCTAAAAACTACCTATAAACTCAATGAGAAAAAAATTTTTTTCTTTATTTTTCTGGGGTTTTTTCTTTTTAGTGTTTCTTGTTTTCTTATACTTTTATCTAATTCTATTAACTTCCTTTTACTCCTTAATAGGATCCTTAATGTCACTTTTCTCTCTTCCTTCTCAGCTTTATTTTTCAAATTTTACATCTTTTATTTTCCTATTCCCCATCCCCTCATAGTATACTCATTAGGTTTTACTAATCTTTAGATGTTAGTTAACACTCTGTTATCACTGCTGAAATCTTTTCTATTTTTAGTGAAGGTATAGTTATTGCAGTTAGTAGATATTTGCTATATGTCAACATTTGGTTTGTCTTTATGTTTATACTATAATTATAGATACGTTTTCTATGGTTAAAGCCAGTATATTATTTGTTCTTATGGTATATCAATATCCAGTTTGTTTTTGAGTCTATTATTGTTGCTGATTTTGTTGCCACTGCCAGAATGACATAGTCGTTGCTATTAAATGCTTTTCTCTGCATGCCAATACCTGGATTGTCTTTGTGTCATTAACAATACTGTAGTTTATTTCCAGACAGCTGGTTGCTGGGCTAAATACACTGCATCCCCTACTCCCAAATTAATGGAGGGTATTGGATCTTGGGACAATGGGAAAGGCTTATAGTTAGCCTCACCCAGAGTGCATCCCTGAAAAGCAGACACTACTAACAAAAGAGATCTACCTATTAGCAACAAAGTCTTTCCAATATTATTAACCTCCAAACCTCAGCATGTATGTGCACGCATGCGCACGCACACACACACACACACACACATATACACACACACACACACCAATAGAAACATGAACATGTGCACACACACACACACACACACACATATACACACACACACACACCAATAGAAACATGAAAAGACAAGGCAACAAAATGCCTCTAAAAAAATCCCAACACACCCAAAGCTGATCAATAGGTCAAGGATGAGGAGGAAATCAAAGTTATATACCTAAATTATTTGAAATTATATAAAAAAGAAAATTTTAAAAATAGACCAATAAGGTGCTTAGTAAGCTCACTAAACACATAATAGACTTAATTAACAAAACAATCAGTGAGGTTACAGAAGACTAATAAAAAGCTAGCTGAACTAAACAAAACATGAAAGATCAGTTTAGCAAAGAATTGGAGTCCATGAGAAGATACCAAAAAGAAATCCAGAAGATTAAAAATACTATTGAAAGTATTAGCAACAGAAGTAACCAATGTGAGGACAGAGGGTCAAAACTAGAAGGCTGAGTTGATACCAGTGACCATATACTGAGAGATACCTTAAAAACAATAAGAGAACATGAAAAGTAGATCCAATAAGTGCTGGGTGACACAAAGCCTAATGTGGGAATTTTTTTAGAATTAGTGAAAAATCAGAAAACAGCACAAATGGTACAAAAAAACCCACCTATTTACAGAGAGAATAGCAAAAAAGCTTTCTAAATTTGAGGAAAGGATTTAACATACAGATAAGTTAGGCATATGTAACTTTAAATAGCTGTGATCAGCAAAGAACATCTTCACAATATATCATAGTCAAAATTTCAGAAGTCCAATATAAAGATAGAATCTTAAAAGCTGTTAGAGAAAAGTAACAAATCACTTATAAAGGTAAACCCATTAGAAGTGCAGCAGACTTGTCAACACAACCCTCAAAGGTCAGGAGAGCTTGGAGTGAAGTGTCTGAAGCCCAAAAAGAAATTAACTTCCAACCAAGACTGATATAATCCTGCAAAACTATCTTTCAAAATTGATGGAGAAATACAGCCTTTCCACAACAAACAGCATTTTAAGAAAATTCATGACAATCAAAATAATCACTCCAAAAAATTCTAAAAAATATCCAAGAAAGAAACAACGAAGCCAACCAACAATGCCAAAATGTCTAACAGATTGAAAACACCAGATGGAATAGTTTAGCAGAAGAGAAAAAAAAAGTGAGAAAGAGAAAAACAACAACAGGAAAAAACTATAATGATAGGAATTAATCAATAACTTTCAGTAATAAATCTTAATATGAATAGTCTCAATTATCCAGTCAAAAGACACATATTGGAAGGATGGATTAAAAAAACAAAACCCAACCGTATTCTGTATACAAGAAAAACATTTAAACAAAAGACATCCATTCCATACACTAAAAATCAAAGGAGAGCAAACAATAGTCTATGCAACAAGAACCCAAAACTTTGAAGGAATAGCTAGCCTATTTTCAAACAAAGTAGACTTCAAGCCAAAACTGATAAGAAGCAAAGATCATTAAATAAATGGTAAAGAAAGAAACAATTAAGCAGGAAAAGATAACAATTACAAACATATATACCCAACACCCGGTGCACCCAACTTCATAAAACAAAGGCCATTGGACATAAAAGATCAGATAAACATCAACACCATTATAGTGTGTCCCTCAACATCCCAATGTCAAAAAGAGATCAGCTACAAAACATCAACAAAGAAATACTGCAGTTGAATCGACCCTTCAAACAAATTGACTTAATAAGGATATCTACAGAGGGTTCCACCCAACAACAGAATACACATTCTTCTCAGTAGCATATGGAACTTTCTTTAAAATAGACCATATAATAGCCTATAAAGCATGCTTACATAAATGCAAAAGAACTAAAATTATCCCATGCATATTAGCAGATCATAGTGCTATGATACTAGAAATCAATGGCAAAAGAAAAGACACAACTTATGCAAACACATGGAAATTTAAACAATACCTTCTCAAAAAACCAATGGGTCATAGGAGAAATTATAAGGTTCCCAGAATCAAATGATAATACAACATACCAGAACCTATGGGAACGAATGAAAGCAGTCCCAAGAGGGAAATTGATAGCTGCGCACACCCACATTAGAAAAACAGCAAACCCATATAAATAATCTAATGAATGGTGTACCTCAAGTTTCTAGAAGAACAAGAATAATCCAAATCTAAAGCTAATACAAGGAAGGAAATTAAAAACATCAGAGCTGGGCATGGTGGCGAACGCCTATAATCCCAGCACTCAGGAGGCTGAGGCAGGAGGATCTCTGTGAGTTCGAGACTAGCCTGGGCTACACAGTGAGTTCCAGGTCAGTCTCACTACACAGTGAGACTCTGTCTCAATAAAAACAAACAAACAAAAAATCAGACCAGAAATTCATGAAATTGAGAATAAAAGATACAAAAAAAAAAAAACAATGAATGGAAGGCATGTGATCTATTACATGCAATATACAGTGGGACCTCTCAGTTCATGAACTTAATTTGTTCTATGATTTAGTTTGTGAGGGAAAGATGGCCACAGTCATGTTTGTCACCTGATGCAGAGTTTGCAAACAAAACTAAAATTTGCCAAACACTTCTGTCTACAAACCAAACTGTTTGCAAACAGAAGAATCAGTGAATAGAAGTACTACTGTAGCAATGTACTGATTTGCATATAACAATAATAAAGTAAACAAACCCTTAGCCAATCTTACCAAAAGAAGCTAAAGGAAAGACTCAAATCAATACAACTAGAATTGAAAAAGCTGAAATCACAGTGGACACTGCTAAGGTCCAGAAGATTATTGGTAACTACTTTGAGAAACTATATTCTCATAAATTGGAGAATCCAGAAGAAATGGATTGATAACTACATACATATGAATTACCAAAACTGAACTAAGAAGTTATAAGAACCCTAAGAGAGTAATCTAATAACAGGGAATAAAAAATCTTCAATTTGAAAAGCCCACTATCCAATGAATTCACTGCCATTGTATAAGAACTTCAGGGATGATCTAATGCCAATACGCCTCAAACACTAACAAAATTGAAAGGGATGAAGTATTCCCAAAGTCATTCCTGGAAGCTAGCATTGCACTGGCTCCAAAACTAGACAAGGACCTAGCAAAAAAAAAAAAAAAAAAAAAAAAAAAAAAAAAAAAACAAAAAAAAAAAAAAACAAAAAAAAAAAAAAACAAAAAAAAAAAAAAACAAAAAAAAAAAAAAACAAAAAAAAAAAAAAACAAAAAAAAAAAAAAACAAAAAAAAAAAAAAACAAAAAAAAAAAAAAACAAAAAAAAAAAAAAACAAAAAAAAAAAAAAACAAAAAAAAAAAAAAAAAAAAAAAAAAAGAAAGAAAACTACAGGACAATCTCTTTAATGGACATAGACACAAAAATCCTCCGCAAAATACTGGCAATGAGAATGTAACAAATTATCAAAATACATCATGAACAAGTTAGCTTCATCCCAGGGATGCAAGGATGGTTCAACATATGCAAATAAATACATGTATCTCCTCCTCTGCCTCTGCTCCACTCTAAGCTTGTTGAGGGCAATGAATGGCTGTGTGAGTCTCATCACCCAATGTGCCAACCAATGCCTGTAATATCCCATAAACAGATGCAAGGACAAAAATCACATGATCCTCTCAATAGATGAAAAAAAAAGCCTTTGACAAAATCCAACATCCATTCCTGATAAAAACTCTGAAGAAAATAAGTCTAGAAAGACTTTATCTCAATCTCATAAAAGCCATTTATTATAAACCTACTGCCAACAACACATTAAATGGGGAAAAGCTGAAGGCTCTCCCTCTAAAATCAGGAACAAGACAAGGATGTCCACTATCACCACTCCTGTTCAATATAGTACTGGAAACATTAGCCAGAGAAATCAGGCAAGAGAAAGAAATAAAATGGATATGTACAGGAAAAGAAAAGAACAAATTATCATTCTTCACAGATGACATGATCCTCTACATTAAACACCCAAAAATTTCCACTGAAAGACTCCTAGAATAACCAAATTTAGTAAAGTAGCAGGATACAAAATCAACATACAAAAATCAAAATAGTGTTCCTATACACCAATAATGAATTCACTGAGAAAGCAGGAAACAATACCATTCAACACAGCATCAAGAAAAATTAAACACTTAGGAATTAACTTAATCAAGGAAGTGAATGATCTCTACAAGCACTACAGGAATCTGAAAATGAAATTCAAAGAGGTCATCAGAAAATGGAAAGACGTCCCTGTTCCTGGATAGGCAGAATGAATCTTGTCAATATGGATGTACTACCAAAACTGATATACAAATTTAATGCAATCCCAATCAAAATACCCACAGCATTCCTTAAAGAACTAGAAAAAATGGCCAGGCATGGTGCATGCCTGTAATCCCAGAACTCAGGATGCTGAGGCAGGAGAATCACCATGAGTTTGAGACCAGCTTGTGCTACCTAATGAGTTCAAGGCCCCCCTGAAGTATGTAGTGAGAAACTGTCTCCAAAATGAAGGAAAAACTTGAGTCATTTGCAGGCAAATGGATATACTTTGAGACAATTATGTTAAACTAAATAAATCAAATGCATAAGTTTAAATAGTGCATGATTTATTTTCTTAAAAATCCATAATATAAATAAATTAAAGAACAAAACAAAAGATAATAGGATGCAGGGAGATAATCTTCTACAAAATGGAAGGTGACCAAGAGATGGAGGTAGGAGGGAGGAAAGGGTGGCAGAGGATAAAAGAAAAAAGAATCAAGACACTGTATGTTATTACATGCACCACAATGTATATAATCATTATGTTATTACAACTACATACTAATAAAAAAATCTTATGGTACTGACTTAAGACTAGAAATTCTAGCAATGGATACAAACTACTAGAGAAACTTAATACTTGATAAAACCATACCACTTTTTAATCTGAGTGTGGTGGCACATGCATTTAATCCAGGATCCTGGAAGGCTTAGGCAAGAGGATCAGTTTGAGCCAGCCTGGGCAACTTAGTGACTTGGAAAGGCCTCATCTCAAAAAAAAAAAATTAAAAGTCCTGGGGATAGATGCAGCTCAGTGCAAAAGCTCTAGGTTCAATCCCAAGTCTTGGAAAAAAATCACTTTCTAGAAAATAGTTGAGGGTCTGCTACATATAAAAATGAAGAACATAGGATTATAATATATACCAAGTTGTAATAAATTCCAGATGGCTTTTTTAAGGTTGACTATAAAAAGAACACAAAATATTATATTCATCCCAGACGTAGAGAACAGACAAAATTATTTCTGATTATAGAAAGAGATAAACTGGGTTAATTCACATGTACTAGAAATAAAAAAACTTTTGGTATCAGAGAATTATGCAATAAAATGGAGTGAAAAAAATAGAAAGGGGGTATATCTGTGTCATCACTGATAAAAGTTAAAGAAATGTGAATACAAATATCCACGTAGAAAGAAAAGAAAGACTTCCAGTTTCTGGTCCAGCATGTAAGGAGCCTGGAAGGCATCATTCCCTTCCTCATAATGAAAACTGAAAAATGGAACAAACTGAAAATCAACAACTCTTCTTAGATCTATCACAGTACTGAGGTTATTGGGCAAATCATCATCCCCAAAACTGTAGAGACTGACCAATACAGAGATTCACAGATTACGCAAACCAAAACCTCCACAGAAAGCCATGTTAAGGTAAGAGAACTTCAACAGTAATTGAAGAACACCTGAAGGCTTAGTGTGGACAAGTTTAAAAGTTGAAAACTCTGAGAGGCCTAGTCTTAAGGGAACCCCTCATTTTCATGTACTTTACTTTGAGGAGTCCTACAAGGTTCTCACAGTGAAAATCAGAGATCAGAGAAAAATATTTTGCTGCTTTCAGTAGAGGGAGAAGAAATGTAGCAATTTTACAATATAACCAGAATATTGTGTTCTTGCTTTAAGGTTTACCCTCAAGATAAACTATTTTTACCAAATCATAGTCAACTTGGGAGAAAATTAGTACCCAAGTCTAGCACCCTTTAGCCTTCCTATCTTGCCTAAGGGAGGAAAACAAAACAAAAATGACAAGTACTTTTCAAAGTCTTAATAGTGGGGCAAAGACTCACTGAACTGAAACCTAACTATAAGACTATATAATGCTGTCACTCCCTCCACACCTTATCACTACTCCAACAGGATGACTATATACCAACGAGAGAATACAACGGAAGGAACTGTACATCTTAAAATTTATCTGGGAAAACAGGAACCCAGGTATATAGGAAAGACAAAAACAAAGACACTAACAGAAATTTTACTCTGTGATATTTGAAGCTATTACAAATAGTAAACAGACAAACTCCTATCCAGAAAAAATATAAAAGCTCATACTAAAGTCCTATTCACTTCTGTTACTTTTACCCAATATATCATGTCCAGCTTTCAACAATAAATTACAAGGTATATCAAAAAGCAAACAAACAAAAAACACTATGAAGATATAGAGCTAGATATGAAAGGAATGCTAGAATTACCAGAGCAGCAATTTGAAATAAGTATGTTTCATATACTAAGGCCCCTAATGGAAAAAAGTGGATGACACAAAAGAAGAGATGGGTAATGTAAGCAGACAAACAGGCAGCCTCAGAAAGAAGCAAAGGGGACTGCTATAAATCAAAACCCTGTAACAGAGACAAAGGCGGCCTTAAATGGACTCATCAAGAGACTAGATACAGCAAGAAAAGGATCAGTGAGCTCAAAGAAACAACAGAAACTTCGCAAACTAAAATGCAAAGAGAAAAAAATTTAAAAAGAGCATAACACCAAAGGGCTATGAAAAATTGTAAAAGATGTGATATATGCATAATGGCACTACGAGAAGGAAAAGAAAGGAACAGGATGATATAATGATATCATCACTATAATCATTACGTAATGATGTAATATGAATTTCCCAAAATTAAACAACAACAACAAACCACAGGTCCAGGAAACTCAGAGAACACTGAGGATAAATGCCAAGAAAAATATATCTAGGCATATCACAGACAAACTGAAGAAAATCAAGTAAAACACATGAAATTAGCCAGTACAAACATCGTACCTATAAACAGGCAAGAGAAAAGATTACAACAGAAAAGTAGATAAAGAAGACATAACATGCTACCACTAACCCAAATGAATTTAGAGGTTAAGTCAGACAATGCATATTTAGGAGTAAAGAAAATTATCAGAGATAAAAAGGACATTATATAATGATAAATGTGTCAATTTTCTAAGAACACATAACAATCTTTAACAAGTGTGTGCCTAAAAAGTGTCAAATGTGTTACGCAAAACGATAGAGATAGGAGAAAAAGAGAAACCCACTACTATAGTTGGAAATTTTAACACCCTTCTATCAATAATTCAGAAAACTAACAGGCAGAAAATCAATAAAGATATAGTTTAACTGAATAGCACCATCAATCAATTTGAAGTATTTGACAGCTATTGAATATTTCATCTAACAGAATAAACATTCTTCTCATATTCACATAGAACATTCACTGAGATAGACCACTTCCCGTTATAAAATACACCTAAAATTTTTAAAAGAACAGAAATCATAAAAATATACTCAGAGACCACACTGGAATTAGACCCAATTAGACCTAATTAGAAAAGAACAGCTGGAAAAAATACTTGGGAAATTAAACATACTTCTAAATATCACATGAGTCAAAAAAAAAGTCTCAGTAGAAATTTTTTAAATTTTTGAACTAAATGAAAAGAAAAATACAACTTATAAAATGAATGAAATGTGGTAAAACCAGTCAGATGGAAATTGATAGCGTGAACCTATATATTAGGAAAAAGAAAACTCTAAAATCAATATTCTAAGAGTCTACCTTAAGAATCTAGAAGAAGAACAAAGTTAATCTAAAGTAAGTAGGAGAAAAGAAGTAATAAAAATTAGAAGAACCAAGCATGGTGGTGGACACCTGTAATCCCAGGACTTTGGGAGGCTGAGGAGGAAGGATTCCAGTCCAGCCTGCGCAATTTAGCAACTTAGCAAGATCCTGTCTAAAAATTTTTTAAAAAAATTTAAAGGGCTGGGGATGTAGCTCAGTGCAAAGACCTGGGTTCAGTTTCCAGTATTAAAAAAAGAGAATTCAATGAAAATTAATAATCAATTGAAAAAGTCAATAAAAAGTAAAGTTGGTATTTAAAAGATAAATAAAATTAATAAACCTCTAGTCAGGTTAACTAACCAAGAGATAAGGTATAAATCAATAATATCAAAAACAAAATATGGTCTATCACTATTGATTACATAGACATTAAGAAATGAGAACCAAGACCTGTCATGTAAAGGTGCAAGATCCCAGTGATGAATGTAACTGTACGGTATACCTAAAATGTACCAATAAACTCAGAGAGAGAGAGAGAGAAAAAGAAGATAATAAAGAAATATTGTTTACAATTCTATGTTCACAAATTGTATAACCTAGAGGGAATGGACTAATTACCCTTGAAAGACACAATGTACCAAAACTCACACAAGGACAAATAGACCACATGGATAGTCTTATATATATTAAATAAATTGAATCACTAATTATTAAACTTTCTAAGCAAAAAGCACAGACCCAGAAAGGTAGAATAACATTTGAAAAGAAATTATATTAATTTTCTTTCAGAAGATAAAAGCAAAGGAAATACTTCTTACTTCATTCTATAAAGCCAGCGTTACCCTAGTACCAAAATCAGATAGAGAAATTACCAGAAAAGTGAGCTGCAGACCAATATTTCCTATGAACACAGATACAAAAACCCTGAACAAAATATTAACAAATCATATATAGTAACGTACAAAAGAATTACATACCACAAATAACTGGGATTATCTCAGTTACTAAAGGCTAGTTCAACACTAAAAAATAAATTAATGGGCCAGGGATTTAGCTCAGAGATTTAGCCTGCCTGGCAAGCACAAGGTCCTGAGTTCAATTCCCGGTACTGACAACAAATGTTTAAATTAATTAATTAATTAATATAGTCTAACATATCAATAGACTAAAGAAGAAAAATCACATGAGCAAATAAATAGATGCAGAAAAGGATGTGACAACATCCAACATTCATTCATGTTTTAAAAAATGGTTGTCAGTAAACTAGGTACACAGGGAAACTTCTTCAACTTAATAAAGAACATTTATAAAACCTCACCGTTAACATCATACTTCACAGTAAAAAAAACACCCTCAAATCTTCACAGTAAAATGAGGAACAAAGCAAGGATGGTACCTCCTAATATGCCTTTTCAATACTTTACTGGATATTCTACCAGTCTAGCTAATGCAGTGAGACAAGGACAGGAAAGAAATAAAACCGTCTTTCTTTATTTATGACATAATTATCTATGTAGAAAATGCCAAAAAAATCAACAAAAACACTTCTGATACTAATAAGCAATAATAACAAGGTTATAGAAACAAAGTTAATGTATGAAAGTGAATTTCTTTCTTGCATCAAACATGGAAAATTATTTCTTCAAAATAAAATTCCATTTATTGTGGTACCAAAAAAATTCTGGGGATACAGCTCAGCTCTGGGATTAACCCCTAGAACTGCTAGCTAAATAAATAAGTAAATAAAATAAAATTTATCTGAAATCAAAAAATTAGATTATTAAGTATAAAACTAATAAAATCATGTAAGACATGAGCAGAAAAATCTAAATAAATGGAGAGAAAATATCATGGGCAGGCCAGTTCAATGGTAGAGTGAGGCCTGGGTTTGATTCCTAGCCACACACACACATACAAACACACACACACACACACACACACACACACACACACAGAAAAAGAAGGAGGAGGGGGGGAAAGAGGGAGGAGGGGAGGAAGAAGAGGAAGAACAACAACAACAACAACAAAAACAGAACATAGGCAAACTTAAGTTTGGAGGTAACTTTTTAGATACGACGCCATACAGCATGATCAATGAAAGAATTGATAGAGTGGACTTCATTCTAATTTAAAACTTTTGTTCTGCAAAAGCCACTGTTAAAGGGGGTGAAGGGAGGGCAGGGACAAGGGGAAAAATGAGAACCAAGACCACCTGTCATGTAAAGGTACAAGATCCCAATAATGAATGTAACTGTACTGTATACCTAAAATGTACCAATAAACTCAATTTTTTAAAAGCCACTGTTAAGAGAATGAGAAAACAAATCACAATACTGGGAGAAAATATTTGAAAAAGACACATCTAAAAAAAAGGCCTGACACAAGGAGTAGGTGTGTATGCCTGTAATCTGAGGACTTGGGAGTCTGAGGCATGAGGACTGCCATGAGTGTGAGGCCAGCCTCAACTGCCTAGCAGGAAGACCCTGACTCAATAAATAAATAAATAAACAAACAAACAAACCAAAGACTGGTTTCTAAAATATACAACTCTTAAACTCTTAAAACTCAACAATAAGAAAAAAAATCCAACTAAGAAATAGGCAAGGGGTGGGGGTGTAGCTTAATGGTAGAGTTTTTGTCTACCTCATGCAAAGTCCTACATTCCATCCCCAGCACTACAGAGAATAAATTAAATGGACAAGAAACCTGAATACACCTATCAAAGAAGATACCCAGATCACAAAGAAGCATATGAAAACATGTTTTACATCACGTGTGGTTAGGGAACTTCAAATTAAAATGAGATACCCCTATACGTCCATTAGAATTGGTAAAATCCAAAACATTGACAAAACCAAATGCTGATGAGGATGTGGTACAACAGGACCTCCCATTCATTGCTTGTGGGAATGTGAAAAGATACACCTACTTTGTAAGACAGGCAACTGGTGGTTTCTTAAAAAACTAAACACAGGGTCAGGGATTTAGCTCAGTGGTTCCTCTGCCTTCCTTGTAAGAGCAAAGTCCTCAGTTCTATACCCGGTACCAAAATAATAATAATAATAATAATAAATAATAATAACAACACAGTACTGGTGGCACACGCCTATAATCCAAGCACTTGGGAGGCTGAGGCAGGAAGATTGCTGCAAGTTTGAGGGCAGCGTTGGCTACATAGTGAGTTCCAGGTCAGTCTTAACTACATAGTGAGACCCTGTCAAAAAACAAAAAACACTAAGCACAGTGCTTCGGCACAGCAAACAAAACAGAATAAAGAGGGGCTGGGGATTTAGTGCAGTGGCACCACACCTGCTTGGCAAGCACAAGGTTCTCAGTTTGATCCCCAGTTTAAAAAAAGACTAAAGAGACAAACTGCAGAACAGGAAAAAAAATTGCTACCTATTCCTCAGACAAAGGACTAATATCTAGAACATATAAAGAACTCAAAAAATAGACCCCAAAATAAAAGACTCAATTACAAAATGGGCTACTGAAATGAACAGGCACTTCTCTGAAGTACAAATGGCCAATAAATACATGAAAAGATATCTCTGACTATTACAGAAACGCAAATTGAAACAACAATGAAATTCCATCTCACTCCAGAAAGAATAGCTGTCATCAAGAAATCAAATTATAAATGATGATGAGGAAGGGAAAAAAAAGAAACCCTTCTACATTGTTAGTGGAAATGTAAACTAGTACAACCACAATGGAATTCAGTATGGAGATTCTTTAACAAACTAAACTTAGAAATTCTATTTGATCCAGCTATCTTCCTGCTAGGTATTCTCCCCAAAGAATGAAAGACATCATATTACAGTGACACATGCATACCCACGTAGAGCAGCATAACTCATAATGGCTGAATCTTGAAAACTGCCTGTATGTCCCTCAACAGATGAATGGATAAAGAAAACGTGGCATTTACGCACAATGGAGTACTACTCTACCAAAAAGGACCAACTTGAGTAATTTGTAGGAAAATGGATATAACTTGAGATCATTATGTAAAATTAAATAAATCAGATGCAAAGGCTTAACTATGGAATGGTTTCTCTTCTACAACAAATCTAGAATATAAATAAATTAAAGAGCAAAATAAAAGAGGATGCAGAGTGATAGATCTTTTGCAAAATGGAAGGGGACCAAAAGATGGATTCAGGGGAAAGGGAGAGGCAGGGACTGAAAAAAGAATTAAGATGTGTTATGTGTGTGTGTGTGTGTGTGTGTGTGTGTGTGTGTGTGTGGTTGTGTGTGTATATATCAACTTCTCTAATGACTGCAATCATTATGTACTGCAAACATGTATCAGAAAAAAATGTAATAAAAGTAAATAGAAGATAATGACTGATCAAAAAAGAAAAAGAGAACACCAAACATAGTCTTATCATATGATCCAGCAATTATGCTTCTAGCATCTAACCAAATAAGTTGAGGATTTATGTCCACACAAAATTCTGCACACAAATGTTTTTTAATACTGTGTCAATAATTGTCAATTATCTCATTAAGTTTCACTTAGGAGTACATCCTCAATATGTACCCATTTTCCTATGAATGAATCTAATTTCTCATTCTTTATGGCTGAGTAGTATTCCATTTTATAGAAAAAACATACAAGATCCCAATAATGAATGTAACGGTACTGTATATCTAAAATGTACCAATAAACTCAATGAGGAAAAAAACTGTCCAAACCTGGAAGCAGCCAAGCTGCTCTTCAATAGATGAATGGATAAATTGTAGTATATTCACGCAATAAAAAAATTCAACAATAAAAGGAAATGAATTGTCAAGCCTTGGAAAGGCATAGAAAAGCTTTAAATGTATAACGTTAAGTAAAAGAAAGCACTCTGAAAAGGCTACATGTTGCATGATTCTAACGATACAACATTCTAGAAAAAGCAAAACTGGAGACAATAAAATGATCAGTAGTTGTCAGACATTTAAGAAAAAGGAAGAGAAATGAGTGAATAGGATGGAACACAGGGGACTTTTAGGGCAATGAAACCACTCTGTACAGCACTACAATGGTAGATGCGTGTCACTATATATTGTCCAAATCCATAATATGTACAACACAAAAAGGAATGCTGCTGGGCATGATGGCAACTGCCTATAGTCCCAGCTACTTGGGAGGCTAAGGAAGGAGGATCACGTAAACTCAGGAGTTCAAAGCCAGCCTGGAATGCATAGCAAGACTTTATCTCAAACAACAAAGGAACTCTAGTGTAAACTATAGATTTTTGTTAATAATTCTATGTTAATATTGGCCCGCCAATTCCAACAGTGCACAACACTAATGCAAGATGTTAATACTAGGAGATACTGGGATAGGAAGTATACGAGAACTTTGTACTTTCCACTCAATCTTCCCAGTAAACCTAAAACAACTCCAAAAAGTCTATTAATTTTTCAAAAGTCGAAGGAGACCGAAATAACGGTTTACACATAAGAAAACTTCTATTTTTTTTAAAGACAAGGTCTTGTTATGTAGTCCATGCTGACCTTGAACTTATTACACAGCCTAAGCTGTGATTGAACTCATGATCTTCCTGCCTCAGCCTCCTGTGTGCTGGAATTACAGGCATGCACCACCATGCCTCACTCACATAAGAAAATTTGATGCTAAAAATTATCCTCTCAAAAGATAATTTACAGGGCTGGGGATTTAGCTCAGTGGCTCCACCGCCTGTCTTACAAATGCAAGGTCCTGAGTTTGATCCCCAGTACCCCGCCCCCCAAAAAGATAATTTACACAGAATCCCTCTAGTAATTAAAGAATAGAAATCTAAAATTATTTAAACCAACATTTCTCAGATTTGTATGTGTATCAGAATCTCTTGGAAGACTTGTTAAAACACAGACTGCAGGGCTCCACTCCTGGCTTTCTAGTTATATAGGTCTGGGGTAAGAACTAGGAGCTGGTATTTCTAACAAGCTCCCAGAGGATGCTGATGATTTTGGTCCTGGGCACCAAGAGGTATATAAACTGAGAGGAGTACGGATGAACAGTAAAGATACTGGGATTTTAGGTTATATAAATTAAGGGGCATATATTACGTCACCTTAACTTTCACTGCAACATATATTGAAGAATTTGGCAGAGATAATGGACAAAGAGTCAGAATTTATGTCTTAGCTGTTTAAGAACTTAAGAAAATATGCTTTCTCTTTCTGTCTCTATGTCTCTCACCACTACTTGTAATTCTATGTTGCCACACTGAGTCAAAAATCATATACTTGTTATGGGCAATGGGAAAAAGTACGAAGAAAGATAGAAATGAACAGATCAGCTTAGCTGTAGTAGTAACTACTGCACAACTCTGCTGAGGAAATAGTTGTGACAGACTATCCTCAATTCTTCGAAACCTCCCCCTTTGCTCTTCAAGATTTATCCTAGGTAGCTTAATTCATTTGATGGGCTCTTCATTTCCAGAAAAGAAAATGTGCTGCTGACACAAAACTTTGAACTGTGGGAGCACACTTTTCGGTTCCTTTCCATACCCAACCTTGAAGTAGATGGGGAGCCAGGTGTGGTAGTGCACGCCTGTAATCCCAGCATTAAGGAGACTGAGGCAGGAGGATCTCTGTGAGTTCGAGGCCAGCCTGAACTACATAGTGAGACCCTGTCTCAAAAAACAAAAAATTAAAAAAAAAAAAGAATAGCTTATGAGCTCAGACTTCTATATATCTTGTACATATAAACTTCTTTACAAATGTGTACATTTCCCGTCCTCAGAGGACACTGGAGAGAGGGAAAGTTCGCTCTTTAGCACCTCATCACTTCTGCTGAAAGATGTGCTATGAATCTAGATGAGGTCCATTCTCTTAAAGGTGCGCACAAAAGAATACAACCAGTGATCCTCCCTATTTTGTTCATCATTGTATCCTCAACACTAAACAACATGCCTGACACACAGTAGAAACTGAAAATAGTAAAGAAAGCAGGAAGGCAGACAAAATGGCACTTGATCATTGTAGAGGTAAATGAGGCTCGCTCTCATTGAATCTTTGGTTGAAGATAATACCTGAGACAGCAGTCACCGGTAGGCTTAAAGAAGGTGGGCTCAGGAACAGATCAGAAGGCTCTGGTTTCTGCCCACCACCCTGTGTATAGATGGTAGGAGTGGAATACAGAACAAGCTCATTGTCACAGTCTCGGTATCTGAGCATATGTATACTACTTAATAAAGACATTTATTCTAGTACATAGACAAAGCCACCAGAGTGCCTGAAATTCTTAACTATACTGTTCCGTGCTTCCCCAACAAATACTTAGCACTCAAACACTACTATGAGGAAGGAAGGGGGAGTAACTTATAGGCTCTCTGTCCTTCTCGATGCAGATGGGCTCACCCTCTCTGAACCCTTGCCCAGGTACATTGCATTGAGACAGCACTAGCACCTAGATAGCAAGGATTAGAGAGAGGAAGCAAGGCAAGAAGGCTCAGAGCCCACACTGCTCAATGTAGAGAAGGTCCCATGTTATAGAGGTTCATGCAAGAGTGGGAATGGGAAGTCTACTACTTCTACGTGGGTTGGGAAAAGGTCTCTATGGCTTAATCCTGATATGTATTTCACAGGATTAAGAAATGCCTAGCAGATTAATAAAGCTACTGTGTGTATGACTCAAAGGGCATGGAGTCATGATGTTGGGTACTACAGATAGTCTCTGGCCTGTTCCACTCTGACACTGTTCCCCTGCTCTGCTTCCTGGCCATCATGAACTAAGCAGCTTTGCTCCGCCTGCCCTTCTACCATGCAGTTTCTGCCTTGGGGCCAGCCAAATATGGACTGAGTCTTTTGTGGCCATGAACCAAATAAAATCTCCTATCCTCTAAGTTGTGGCTATTGGGTATTGTGTCCCAGCAATGGGAAAGCTGACTGATACAATGTCAATAAGAAATACCATTCTGTGCCCTGCCACCAACTCAATACATACAAGAACATAGGTGACATGAAAGTCCATTGTCCGACCCATCTTCTTTGAGGCAAGGACCAAGTCCATCTTGTATACCACCATATGCTCATGGCCCTAGGAGCACAGAATCAGCATATCCTAAGTATTCACCTGGATTTGGAAGAAAAGTGTGAAAAGGAAGGAAGAAGGAAGTAGTGATTCACAAGTGCTTTGTTCCACATGCAACAAGGGACCTTCTTACTGTTCTGGAGTAGGTGTTGCATCAAGATAGCACTCACATCTAGATGGCAAGATGAGAGATGGAGCAGAACAGAAGGCGCAAGATGTGCATACCACTAACACATGCACAGCTACCCTCATCTGTGTGAAGAGATAATAAGATACCCAATTTCTGGCCCATCTACCTGTAGGAAGCTGGAAGTTATGAGAAAGTTTATTTTCCATGAGCCTACTAGACAGTAATGCTGACATCTGGTTAGTTCACTGTAGCATCTCCAAACAGCAAGAATTTAGTGAATTTGTTAAAGATATGGACCCCAAAACACCCACACATATGACCTACTGAAAGAATGAGCAAAGGAAAGAGAAGTGCTACACAGGCTCTGTCCCACAGAATGTGAACAAGGCTTACAATCCTGTAGCCTTAAATAAGTACTGCGCACTGGTAAGACAGCATGCCTGCCAAGGCTGTAAAGATAGGCCAAGGTGAGTGAAATCAGGGTTGAGGCACATGCACACCAGATGCCCATTTGAGTGTATGCAACTAGGAAGTTTGCACTCTTGAAGACAAATGGAGATAATATGAAGCCCTCTCTACCTACACCTTTCATTCTCCTGTCTACATGTACACATGTACACAACTACAAGCACAGGGGAGTATGTCTCTGCAGATGAAAATGAGAAGGCTCACTCCTAGCATACCTGCATGCCTGGTGTCTGTCAGCCCAGGGAAAACTCTACTGGACAGGAAGTCCTAAAGAGAGAGACACTACCCTTTCCTTAGCAGGGTGCTCTCAGCTGTTTCTGGCACACCACCAGCAATGAACAGAGATGTGCTGATCGAAGTGTTTGGCAGAAGACTCAAGATGACAGGGCTCGTCCTCCTGTAATCCATGCACACAGGAGATATTTTGAGAACTCACAACTCCTATATGCAATGGGTATAGGAGAAGGAGCAATTCATTCTTCTGCATGCCAAGTGTGTGTGTGTGTGTATGTGTGTGTGTGTGTGTGTGTGTGTACGTGTGCATATGTGCATTTAAAGTATCCACTCCAGAGAAGTAGTGCTAAGGCTCTTCCCATCCATATGTTGTGTATTCACTTAACCTTTGCTCATTAACTGCGAACTGTGTTCCTTAAGATGCTGTCCTCCCAATTATAGCCTGCATGAATATATATGAGAAATACCCCTTACCTGACTTGCTTATCATGTGTCACCAGCACCGGCACAAAATCAAGTGATTCTCAAACTAGAGCAAACAGCAGAATCAGTCTTGGAAGGCTTCTTTTTTATATACATTTTATTTTATCCCATTCTCTCCTTCAAGCCCCCTCTCCTTCCTATGTGCAAAAGCTTTGTTTCCATTTTTTTCCTCCTATTTTCACTTTTTTCCTTCCTTCCTTTCTCCCTACCTCCTCCCTTGTTCCCCTTCCCATTTGAACACTTTCTTCCCATTTCCCAACATCTATCATATATCTCAGTCCTTATTGGAAGGATTCTTAAGAGTATAGATTGCTGTGGTTTAGACCAAGGATGGAACTTGAGAATTTGCATTTTGAAGAAGTTCCCAGCTGATCCTCATGCTGCTCATCTGGGGAATCACACGCTGAGAGCCATCACTCTAAATGGGCAATTAAAAAAGATGAAAGAAGGGGGGAAGTGTGATTTGGTAATATAAAGACTCTAAGCTTTTGAACATGGATGAGATTCCCTTTCTTTGAATATAGCATTTGTAACCAAGTTCCAAGAATGAGAGGGATATGAGTAGAAGGTTCAGGCACATTCACCTCGTGTGTGTGTGTGTGTGTGTGTGTGCGTGTGTGTGTGCACATGCGCACACACGCACAAGAAACAGCTGTCTCCTGCTCATAGATGGTTTGCGTATGATCATACAAAGGTGAAACATCTTTTCAGTCAATGAGATTTCTCAGACTCTGCCCACTCCAGCCCTACTGTGCCCCAAGGCACACCCAGAGTCATGGACCTGTGCGCAGAGAATGTGCTTACGGGGAAGGAGGAAGGGCAAGCGCGGTTCTGTGCCTTCTCCTGTTCCCAACACACAAACAGTGAGCTTTCTTAACCCTCCCATAGAAAGGGATTAAATGAGGGATTAAATGCTCCTTCCCTTTTTGCTGCTGTGTGCGGACAGATCTTTCTCTTCACCTTTCTTTACCCTCGTCTGTGAAAATGTGCAAAAGAGTATTTGTGTAAGCACATTTGTGAGTACACACACATGCATGCAGACCGAGTAAAGAGGAACATAGAGATTTACTTTATTCTTTTGAACAGCAGCCAATTAGTCTACAACATTCGTGAGCACAGTGTATATATCAGTTCCCTACCAGAATCAGAGCAGCAACCTTGTTCATTTGATCTATTACATTCTCTCTAACCAAAACAGTACCTAGTACCTAGTAGATACTTAAATAGCTGTAGAAGGAAGGAGAAGGAGGGAGAGTTGATGTGCAGGGGTTCAATCTCCAACTTTAAATGTAGTAGACAAGGCTCAGTCCCTCAAGGCAGCACTGGTACCCAGGCTGAAAGCATGTGAGTGACGCACCAGATCAGACAGCCCGCTCTGTGGGTACAGGTGTGAGTATCGGTGGTCAGCTGAGCCCCTTTCCCTGAACACTGGTGCATTTATGTAGGACTGTGCCATGGTTTGGAAGATTCTCCTCTGTGAGACCAGGGACACAGACAGACAGATAGATGGACAGACAGACAGACAGACAGAGAAGGAGGTACATCAATTCCAATCTGTGGCCCACCCACCCTCAGGTCATGAGGCCATAATGAGTGAGGAGTGCCTTCTCCCAGGACTGTACACTCCCAGCTGGCAGGGGCCAGATATGGTTCATTCTCCTGTGAGCCAACACAGCACTGAGCCAGCACAGCACCTACAACAGAGTAGGCACTCAACAGATAGGATGAGAAAGGATGGAAAGGGGCCCTAGAGGTGCTTTCTTTAGTGATGATGGCACTCTCCCTCTCAGAACCCTTGCCCAGGTGCATTGCATTCAGAAAGCACTCTCACCCAGGTAGCAAGGATTAGAGAGGGGGAGCCAGAAAAGAAGATCACATCACCTGTACGTCTGGCATGTGGATTTAAGAAGCAGGCTCACTGTTCTTGCCCAGTGCATTTATCTAGAATTGAACTAAAGTCGTTTTTCTATAGAGTCAGCATGCGAGTGAGGATGAGAAGTCTCACACTTGTGAGTGAAGGGGGTAGATAATAAGTTCCCTGTTTGGCCAACTCACCCTCAGGGCGTGTAGGGGTGATGGGTGCTGATCAAGTTCATTCCCCTCCCCGGCCTAGCAGACCCAGGAGGGCAGGAGCCACGTCTTTCTTGTCCACTCATCTGTGTCCCGTGTCCCACACAGTGATATTATGTGTTGAAGGGATGAATAAATGAGGGGCAGAGGCCAGCAAGAAGCGGTTGAGAAGCTCTGTCCTTCTCCACGCAGAGGAGGTTCACCCTCTCAAAATCCTTGCCTGGGTGCACTGCATTCCGAAAGCACTCTCACGCAGGGACGAAGGATTAGAGAGGAGGAGCAGAGCAGAAGGTCTAAACACCTGTACCTTGTTTGGTTTCTCTCCTGGTCCGGTGCCAGCAAAGCATCACTGTGCACAGCTAAGACCGATGCCCCTCCCTGGGATGTGCGGATATATTCACTCCCACACACCGGTCTCACAGATGTGCTCTCTCAGACCTCTAATATGAACTGGGGATGGATCTTTCACAGATTTGACAGTCTACATGTGCTCAGTGCATGTTTGGATGTAGCAAGAAGACTGGGGGCCCCAGGTATGCACACGTGTTGAAGGATGGCATAGCAAAGGAGACACTTTATTCCCTCCTGTACCTCTGCTCAACTCTAAGCTTGTTGAGCTGTGTGAGTCTCATCACACAATGTATGTTTCTCCATCATGGAATCTGACACATAACAAGCTGGGAATAAAGACAAAGAGGTGGAAGCCTAGGGGTGGTGAAATTCATCCTCCCATAATGCCCTCTAGAGAATCCAGGGGCCCTGGCTCCCTTATTCACTACTATATCTCTAAGGCTTGGCATGGAGTTTGGCATCTCATAGCAAACGCAAATACTGGAAAGGTGGGAAAGTGACAGAGGTGACGTATAGTCCTTCTACATGCAGACAAGGCTCAGCCTCTTTGAATCCTTGAATAGGTGTGTTGCACTAAAGCAGCACTCACACCTAGGTTCCAAGGATTTGAGAGGGGGAGCAGGCAAGAAGACTCAGCTATCTGCCTGTTGTGTTTGTGTGTGTGTGTCCAGAACAAAGAGTCTTATTCTGAAAACAGTGTCATTTATGAGTAATCATACAATAGGCAAAGAACGTTCTCTCCTGCATAGTTCTCCTGCATGTGATAACACAGAAGACTTAAGCTTTTCTGTATGTGTTTGCAGGCAACAGTGGGGATGCGAGGCCCATGCTGTGAACCACTCCCTCTCAGGACATGGAGGTTGAATGGCTCGTAAGGAATTCCTTCTTCGCAACTGTAAGCTTCATGAGGGCATGAAGCATGGCGTGTCCTGTTGATGACTGTATGCTGATTTGCCAATTTAGTAGCCCATCAAGAAAGAGGTGGTCAGTACATGGAATGCACAGGAAGATACAAAGGTGCTCTGTTTGTACGAGTCAGCACTCTTGCTCTCGGAACCCTTGCCCAGGTACATTGCATGGAGACAGCACTCTCACCCAGGTAGCAAGGATTAGAGAGAAGGAGCAGGGCAGGAGCAGGGCAGAAGGCCCAGGTTAATAGGGAGTTACCCTTCTTCACACAAGCTACTTACTTGCAAAGAGAAGGTTTTTGAGCTTCACATTAAAGATGTCCTGTTGAACACATATTTCTGTTCTCTCCATTAACAACATCATCAAAATATAAACCTATAATAATAAACAGACTAGGGGATTAAGATCAGTGATGCCACCACCTGCCTCGCAAGCACAGGGTCCCCAGTTTGATCCCCAGTACCAAAAAAAAGAGAGAGAGAGAGAGAGAGAGAGAATAAACAGACTGGAAGATGAGGAATGTGGGAGCGAGGTCAGAGAAAATGAATATTGGATAACACAAAGGCTTTTTCTGCTCACAAATCATTTGTGTGACTATGTAGTTTAGCACACGTGCTCTCAAATGCTAACATCCATGAGAACCACCTGAAGAGCTTTGGCCTAAGACAGATTACAGGAGTTTCGGATTTCATAGGTCTGTGACCCACAAATTTGCATTTCTGACAAGTTCTCAGGAGACTCTGTCGCTGATGGTCTGAGGACCTCACTGAGAAAATCAGGGATGTAGTGGGAACACTATGCACTTTAGAATCCATGAACCCTGCTTCAAATCCACATTCTACCACATACTAGCTTGAGGAATCAACTTGATTTCCCCAGGGTCACATGCCACTTTTCAAACACAGAGGTCACAAAGCCCACATCTTCAATGGTGCCAGGAAGACGAAATAACCTAAAGTGGGACACAGTACTTGAACATAACTATTATTTTTACCCTTACTCTCCATTTTTACTTATGTATGCGTTAGCGTGGCTGTGCATTTAGTTCTGTCCTGTTTCCCCAAAATTTAGCCCAAATCTGATCAGGTTTCTAGATGCTACTATCCATTTACAGGAAATACAAACAAGGACAAGACACATGTCAACAGCATCACAGGGATATGTATTAGAAAATCCAGATTATAGAAAACCATATTCGATAAATGGGCCACTTTTCTTCCAACAAATAAATCATAAGAAAAGAAAAATATATAGATAGAGGTAAAATTATAAATCCAAGAGTCAAGATGCCTATCTACCAAATGCAATGTGTAGGCCTTATTTGGATCCTAATTTATGTTGTTTCCATGACAAATGAAAATTTGAATAGACAGGTGAGGATGTTAAGAAATTACTGGTAATTATTTTAAGTGCAACAATAGTATAAAAGTTATTTTTTAAACAGCGTCCCTACCTTATAGAGATACATCCTAATCATTAGCCTTCCTTTTCCTCCATAGTATCTTGCTACCGTCTCAACCTCTAATGCTGCTACAATGTTTCTTTTTGTTTCTAGAATGCAGTAGGCCTTTCCTGATTTCCCTATTTAATACTAAAATTTCTCTACCACCATCTCCATGGCAACTGTCCCAGCCACCCTGTATCTCTTTTCCTGCTTTATCGTTCTCCAGGGCACTTAATCACTAACTGATTCACTATGTATTTTACTCACATATTTTGTTCATTTCCTGACTCCTCCTATTAGGGCAGATATTCTTTTGATCACTGGTGCATCCCTGGTACACAGCAGAGTATCCAATACATAAGAGATGCTCAATAAATATTTACTTAATGAATAAGTTGCTTACAAAAAATCAACTACAAATCATAGGTCTGGGAAGAGAAGAGGGTAAGCTCACACTTTGACACATGTGAATGTCTAAGGCATACATACATCCTCTTGTGCAAGTAAGTGTGCATAAGGAAGACAGGCACGGTGATGGGATTCCATTCCCTGCACCCTAAATGTACATGTGAGCACAATATATACGATATAGTTATATATACATATACATATTAAGGAAGAGAACCATATCCCTCACACCTTGGTTCTTTTACATCTTGAGTTTGCAAGAATTGGCTAGAAACTCCCTTCGATTATGTCCCATGTATGGGAATGCTGAGAAGGCATTCTTTCTTCCCCTAGGGGCTGGCAGGGCAGGACCGAATCAAAAGACTCCCCTTCATTCTAGGCTATTCCTGTCCCTGAATGTGAGGGCGTACACTCTGTACAAGAAAAAAAGGAAGAAAAGTGTACCCCTCCTGCAAGATATTCAGGTGACTGAGCTAGGAGAAAGGACAGAGGGGCATTCTCCTTCCACCACCTGAGTGTGTCTATTTCATGAAGATGTGCCTAGATATATGTACACATGCACAAGAGAGCAAGGAAAGCTGAGGCTCACCATCCTACAAACCCTGCACGTGGGAGGGGTTTCCAGAAAGCTCACCCTCCACCATGCAAGGGATGTGAGAGAGGGAGCAGGGAAGAGCTCACTCTCCTGGCACAGTATGCTAGTAGGCTCAAGAAAGCAAAGGGCAGCAGCCTAAGGATTGCGCAAGGGCAACAAGCCAGCCACGAGAGAGGTGTTGTGGGGTGAACAAGGAAGGGCACCCATAAAGGTGGGGCAGTCTTCGGGAGTGGGTGGCTGGTGGCAATGGTACATGTGTATATATATCCCACACACAGGGCATATGAGAGAGGGGCTACATCCCTTTGGTGATGTACACATATTCATGCCTTTACACAGGAGAGGGAAGAGGAGGCTCACCCTCCTGCAAGCCTTGGGTGTGGGAGGGTAATTAAGATGCCAACGGTCCTACACTCAAGGCATGGAAGAGAGAAAGCAAGTTGAAGGGTTCGCTCTCCTATATACTGTGTGCACATGAGGATATGAGAGAGGTAGAGAGAGGAGGAAGGAGGGAGGGGGAGAAATGAGAGAGACAGAGACAATAAAGAAGGGAGAGAGGGCAGAAGGGAGGGGGGAGAGAGGGAGAGAGAGAGCTAGATGCTTTGTCCAGACATGCTGTGTATTTGTGTACATTCACATATGTACCTCTAGTTCAGGAACACTATTTATAACCTATTATTTTCATTTCCCTTTTTCTTTTCCTTTATTCTTATTTCTAGCACCAGTATAACATTTATTATTGGCAGTGTGCTATTCTAAGTGCTTTCCATAAATAACCCATTTATTCTCACAAAATATCTGAGGTAGAGATCATTAACCCTACTTTATAGATGAAATACCATCAGATTGTGCATATAGAACAGATGGTAAGAGAGCTCGGAACCTAGCATGTGGGCCCTTAGGAAGAGAACCCAAGAAAGCTCCATCTCCTGGGCCACATGTATGCTTGCAGTGGGGGAAGGGAGGCTTGCACTTGTCAGCCCAAGGAAGAGCTGCTCAGGGGATTTTGCACATACAGCCAACAAGATTTGATAATGGTTTTAGACTTGGAGAACAGAGGAAAAATAAGTGTCACAGATTAATCTAGAGACTTTATCTTAGTCAAATCCTCTGTATCCTTTCCCTGAGCAACTGGTGAATGCTGTTTACTGGGTTGGATACCACTGAGAGAGTAGAGCTTTTGACAGAGAGTGAAAGAAAACCAGGACTTCAGTTTGGTTTGCATTCAAGTTTGACATGCTTATTAGGCACCTAAAGATAGATGTCCAGAACACAGTTGGACATAAACATCTGCAATTTAGCAAAGAGGTCCACACTGAAAATAAAATGTGAAAGTCATCCGCATGGCATTCACAGCAACAGGACACGATGAGAACTGCCCTGTATCTCTCTAATGTGTCGAATTCAGGTAGAAAAGGAGGAATCATGAAAACAAACTGAGAAAGAAGTCTGTAAAGTAAGAGAACAATCAAAAGAGTGCAATCCTGGGAGGTAAGCAAAGAGTCTCGAGGTAGAAGGAGTGATCAACTGTGTGCTGATGTGTTGAGTAAGAGGGCCCAATGAATTAGGAGATGTGAAGGGCACTAGGGATCTTGATAAGGGTAATTGCAGTGGTGCAGTAAGGTTAAAGTCTTCATGAATGTTGTTCAAGAAAGAACGGGAGCTGGGTGTGGTAGTGCACACCTATAATCCCAGCTACTCAAGAGGCTGAGGTTGAGGGATCACTGTAAAACCAGCCTGGGCAACTTAGTTAGACCCTGTGAGGAGGAAGAGGGAGAGAGAGAAGGAGAAATGTACACAGAGGGGTTCCTTCTGTAAAGGGAAACAGACAAATGGGGAAACTGGAGGAACTGTTTAAGTGGAGAAGGTAGTGCCTTTTAGTTTTTAAAATTATTTTTAGTTGGAGAATGTTGCAGTACATTTAAATACGAATAAAACACGATGATGCAGGAAGCAGAGAGGAACTGATTGCTGGAGCAGTGTCATGAGTACGGAAAGGGGTTGTGAGTGACCGTGCAAATGGGGACCCGGCCTTGGCTATGGATAGATAGCTCATCTGTTGTATCAGAGAGGATCTCACGTTCAGGCTCACCTGTAGCTTACTAGGGAGATATCATGGGAGCTTTGGAAGTCACTTTCTGGGGCTCCCATTCTTTCACTGAAGGAGGAAGTGAGATCAGCAACTTTGAGTGGGGAGGAAGGAAAGGAAATGACACTGGAGCTCTGCAAGAGGAAGAGGGTTATGGCATCACCACTGGGGGCAGGACTTGCCAAGAATTTTCATAGAGTCAGGCCAGTGAGCACAAGTGTGAGTTTGCTTCTAGCCAGAATCAAATTGCTCTGGGCAAAGCATGGGGGTATAGATCACTGGTACATGTAGTACTTCAGGCTCTGGGCTCAATCTCCAGCATTCTCTCAACCAAAAAGAAAAAGAAAGCTCATAAACCTGTATAGCCAAACAGAGAGGAGTAAGGAAGCAGCTGACATTGTGGCACTGCCCATGTGTACACTGGGAGGTTGTAATAACAAAGGTAGTTATATTCTAGTTTAACCATGCCTGGAGTGGGATGGCGGTAGCTCTAGAAGGCTCACAGTTCTGTGACACTGGATGAACCAGTTCAGGTTTTTCTCTTACGTGTGCACCATTCATGTGCACATGAGAGACAAAACAGTGACCACAATAAGAGACACTGGTCTCCTGCAAACCCTGCAAGTGGGGGTAACAATCTAACAGGAAGGGCAAGTACGAGCCCACTTACCTTCCCTCTGGGTCTCCTTTTGTGTGTGTTTTAGGGAAGCATTGTTTTTGTAAATAAAATTAGGTTTAATATGAAAGAAAATAGGCAAAATTAGGTACATGATATATATAATGTTGGGATATAAGCAGATATCGTGTCACAATATGAGAAACAACATGCTCTTGTACAAGTTTTGTGAAAACAAATCAACTGTCAAAAACGTGTTCACAAGTTCTGAAAATATCTTAATATAAAATATGGCAAATTCAAAAATATCTTGTTACACAGAATACAGAATATACACACCAAAAATGTAAAACAAAAGTAGTGGCAAAATTCTAATTAACCACCGCTGGTGAGAGAAGGGCCATGATCCAAAGGAACCGGAGCAGTTGAGGAAGCTGTTTATTGGTGGTCTGAGCTTTGAAACTACAGATGGTAGTTTAAGAGAACATTTTGAAAAATGGGGCACACTCACAAATTGTATGGTCATGAGCAATCCCCAAACAGAATGCTCCAGGGGCTTTGGTTTTGTGACTTATTCTTGTGTTGAGGTGGATGCAGCAATGTGTGCTCAACCACACAAAGTTGATCGGCTGTAGTGGAACCAAAGAGAGATGTTTCCAGAGAGGATTCAGTAAAGCTTGGTGCCCATCTAACAGTGAAGAAAATCTTTGTTGGTGGTATTAAGGAAGATACAGAAGAATATAATTTGAGAGACTACTTTGAAAAGTATGGCAAGATTGAAGCCATAGAAGTTATGGAAGACAGATAGAGTGGGGAAAAAGATAGGATTTGCTTTTGTAACTTTTGATGATCGCGAAAGTTGATAAAATTGTTGTTCAGAAATACCACACTATTAATAGGCATAATTGTGAAGTGAAAAAGGCCCTTTCTAAACAAAAGATGCAGTCTGCTGGATCACAAAGAGGTCGTGGAGGTGAATCCGGCAATTTCATGGGTCGTGGAGGAAACTTTGGAGGTGGTGGAAGGAATTTTGGCCGTGGTGGAAACTTCGGTGCAAGAGGACGTTATGGTGGTGGAGGTGGTGGTAGCAGAGGTAGTTATGGAGGAGGTGATGGTGGATATAATGGATTTGGAGGTGATGGTGGAAACTATGGCGGTGATCCTGGCTACAGTAATAGAGGAGGCTACGGTGGTGGTGGACCAGGATATGGATACCAAGGTGGTGGAGGAGGATATGATGGTTACAACGAAGGAGGAAATTTTGGTGGTGGTAACTATGGTGGTGGTGGAAGCTATAATGACTTTGTGGTCAACAGCAATCAAATTACGGACCCATGAAGAGGGGGCAGTTTTGATGGAAGAAGCTTTGGTAGTCCCTATGGTGGTGGTTATGGATCTGGTGGTGGAAGTGGTAGCAGAAGGTTTAAAAAAAAAAAAAAACAAATAAGGGCTACAGTTCTTAGCAGGAAAGAGAGGAGTTGTCAGGAAAGTGGCAGGTTACTTTGAGACAGTCGTCTCAAATGCATTAGCGGGACTGTAAAAATCTGCCACAGAAGGAACGATGATCCATAGTCAGAAAAGTTACTGCAACTTAAACAGGAAACCCTTCTGGTTCAGGACTGCCATAGCCACAGTTTGCAAAAAATGCAGCTATTGATTAATGCAATGTAGTGTCAGTTAGATGTACATTCCTGAGGTCTTTTATCTGTTGCAGCTTTGTCTTTTTTTTTTTTTCCATTACATCAGGTATATTGCCTGTAAATTGTGGTAGTGGTACCAGGAATAAAAAAATTAAGGAATTTTTAACTTAAAGAAAACAACTTAGTGGGGAGGAGGGGGTGAAGGGAGGGCAGGGGTAAGGGGAAAAAATGAGAATCAAGACTTGTCCTGTAGAGGTACAAGATCCCAACAATGAATGTAACTGTAGTGTATCCCTAAAATGTACCAATAAACTCAATTAAAGCTGAAAAAAAACAACTTAGTGGCTTATACCTTCAAATTGCAAAGACTATACAGAAACTACACAAATACTAACTCTACTTGAAAGTAAAAACTACATTTTAATTCAAGGCATGTTTTCTTTTAAAGCTTATAGTCTTGCTCATAGCCCTGAATGATCAAGGTGGAGGCTTACACCCCTGCATACATGGAGAGAGACCTGGGGGGAGTGGAGAGTAGAGACAGATAGACATGGGGCAGGTCTAAGAAGAGAGCTTAGTGACAAATCCTGTAAAACATTTTAAAAGTTCACAGTATTTTCGTGATGTAATTATCATCTGAATAATGCTTTACAAGCAATCTTTGGAACAACTAATGGACAAAGGGCTTTTAATGTATATGCCAAGGAAGTTAATGGACTTGTGGGATAATTTTCATATTCCTCTCCATAGATGTCAGGTATGTGGCAACACTGACTATAGTATAATGAGCCAAATATGTATTTACCTTGACACTATTTCTCTAGTCTCAATTTTGCTGGCCAGCAGTATGTAGCTTAGAGGTTGCTTACTTTCCTTGAAGGACATACTCCCACTTTTGATCTTATTTATTTCCCTACATTTAGAGGGACAAGTTATTTTTTATTCCTCAACACACTCAATATAAGCAAGCACTAACGACTGAAGGATTCTTCTCCTTCCCAGTGTATGTGCATGCGTGTGAATGCATACAAGTCTGTGGTCAGAGCCAACCGCTTTTAAAGCCCACCATCCTACAAAGCAAGCTATGGGCAAGGCACCGAGGAGACATGCTAAATTGAAAGGAAGAAAGCACGGACATCTGTAGACCTCACATGCACCCCAGCATGTGAGGTGCATGAGAGGAACAAGCTGGGAGTCTCCTTCTGTCCCCTCACTAACAGAGGACATAGGAGGACATGGACATAGGAGTGAGCAGGTGTGTGGTGATAAGGAGCCTCACTCTCTTACACCCCAGTGAGCATCACCTGGGGGTGGGTAATATGTCATCATCATAATCCAGCCTGTAAGAAAGGCACAAAGCAACCTCAGTTGTGGATGCTGCTGGGTACATGGCCTCGGTGTAGTTGGAGGGACACTAGAAAGTTCACGCTCCTATAAGCCCCGTATGTAACAGTGAAGTTGAAAAAGCACACTCTCCACCATTCAAGGCAAATAGGAGTGTCAATGATTCTGATGTCTGAGACGTGTGCTAAGTAATGAATGTGTGCAGAAAGAGGAGTCACAAGAAGTTGCCCTCTCCTGCATATTGCACAAGTGGGAGTAGAATCTGGGAAGCGCTTTCCCCTGCAATAAAAGCATATAAAAGGGCGGTGAAGTCAGAAGGTTCCCTCAGGCACTCAGTATGTGAGTGAAAGGACAGAAGAGAGGGTAATAGCAAGGCTACTTCACCAGTGAACCCAAAGTGTGGGAGAAGGACTGCAAAAATTCATCCTGTGACACTGTGGGCCATGAGGGAGCAAGCAGGTTGGACAGCTGGAGTGCTGTGAGCCTGAGGCTGGAGGCTTGTTCGTCTCACATTAATAAGTACATCTGCTCAGGAGAACGTTTACTCTGTGGCGGTGCCCAGCAAGGGCAGTGCCCACACAATGGCAGGAATGCAGCAGTGGTGGGAGGGTGAGTGACTCTACTTGCTCATCCCCATCCTTATCTGAGACCAGAAAGGTGCTGCTAATAGGTGATTACTTTCTGGAGTTTTTGTTTGTTTGTTTGTTTTTTCAGTACCAGGAATTGAACTCAAGACCTTGTGCTTGCCAAGCAGGAGCGGACTTTCCAAAGTTTTATGTGTAACAATGAGGTGCTAAGAGAAAGAGAGAATTAAGAGACAGATGCAGTAGTATAATCTTCCATTTTAAAAGTGTTTATTATTATAATTTTTGAAGTAAAGGAGAATATACAAATGAGAAGGCCATGTGAAGTGCGACTGAAAAATACGGTGAATGTTTAAAAATTGTTTTTATTATGGTAAAAGATACGTTGGCATTAATCCCCTCAAAATACTTCCCCCCACTTTTTTCCTGGTGTTGGGAATCAAACTCAGGACCTTACACTTGCAAGGCAGGCATGGAGCCACTGAGCTAAATCCCTGGCCCTCCCCTTCACTTTTAATACACTCGGCGGCAGCATTCACTATATTTCTGATCACACTTCATAAAGCTACTCATGAAAGAAGACTTCCAAAAGTGCTTGAGAAAGTAGCAGAAATGATGGGGGAAGCGTGGTCGAAGTGAAATGGAGTATTTTGAGGGGATTAATGGCAATGTGTCCTTTACTATAAGATCGTCTTAAACGTCAACTGTATGTTTACATTGTACCTCATGTATGCTCAGGAGGTGAGTGTGGTGCTGAGGTCTGCTGGGAAGGGTGGGACTATACAACAGGGACACATGGGAGACAAGGTACTCAAGACGTAACGTTAACACCTCTGGTGGAAATATGTGATCAGCAGAAAAAGAAAACTAATTCTTTAAAAAAAAAGAAAACTCAGATAGTAGTACATTCAATAGCTCCCAGAGTCAGGAAAACTCTAAAAAGAAGACATGCATTTGGGGATTGGTATGTATAATATGACTGTTGCCCTCAAGAAACTTAAGATGTCTGCCTTATCTAAGAGTCACACAAAAAGTTTCCTAACATCTAACCCAACTCAGACTTTATACATGACGACAGAGTTAGGGCACAGAAAATGATGTGGTGAACTACCAACACAAGGCTGTACATGCAAAATATAAGACTTTAGAGAGGAGAGATGCTGCTACAGACCAGATAGGCTGGAAGGACAAACAACCAAAATGACAAGAAAGACAAAGACTGGGAATGTGGAAGAGGAGGTGACAAAGGGTATGCCAGAGGTGAGGAGGAGCACACCTAAATGTTCTACTTAAGAGGCCACAAATAAACCAGTCTGGCTGGAGCGGAGATTCTGCCAGAAGAAGGTGAATAAGGTCATGGCCATGCTGAAGTCTTTAAGTGCTACAATAATAATACCGAGTTAGACTATCAGTGTGGTGAGCAATCACTTAGGAGAAAGAATTTTAGGGGGCTCACTTTTAGTGTTCCTTTTATTTCTCGTTTGTTTGTTTTTGAGACAGGGTCTCATTATGTAGTCTAAACTAGCCTTGAACTCCCAGTGATCCTCCTGCCTCAGCCTCACAAGTGCTGAGATTACAGGTGTGCATCACCACACCCGGTTACATCGTTGCTTTTAATTCATGTATCCATTTGGTTGAGAAGAGGAAAAAACTAAAACTAACCCTAAATCATGAATGTAAGGAATTTGCTGCTTAGAATTAGGTTGTAATAGATATTTTACTTTTTAAAATGAGCTGACTTTTTTAATGTCATTTTTTTTCCAATTTTTAATTAGTACATGTTTGCAGAACACAATGATAACATTCCTCAGGGGAAGTTGGTACATGTACACAACATACATTAATTCTTTTTTCTTCCCCTTCCTCTCATCTTTTCCCCCTCTATTTCTTGGTCCCTTTCCCATTTGCAGAAGATCTATCTCCCTACATCCTATTATTTTCTTTTATTTTGCTCTTTATATTTTGTTGTTTTTTTGGTACCAGGGATTGAACTCGGGTCCCTGCACTTGCAAGGCAGGCGGTGGAACAACTGAGCTAAATCCCTGGCCCTTGCTCTTTATATTTTGAATTTTTCATATAAGAGATGTCATGAGATGAGTTTTTTTTTTTTTGAGAAAAGTCTTGAGGTAGGACAGAAGAAATAAAGCTAGGTAGAAAGGAGACTTTTTAAATTGTACTTTATATTGGGAAATGGGAAGAAAACGTTCGAATGAGAAGGGGAACAAAAGAGGGGGAAAGGAAAGAAGGGACAAGGAAAAAAGAATAGAAGGAAAATATGGAAACAAAGCTTTTGTAAATAAGGAGGGAAGAGAGGTCAAAGGGATGGGAGGGGAATGGGAAAAAAGAAGCAACAAGATATGTCACCTACTGGTACAAATTCCCTATGATGAATGAATATGATCATTATGTAAATCTAAAACGTCCCAATAAATGTTTTGCTTCAAAAAATGTAATTTAAAGAAAAACTGCAGTCTCAGAACACAAGCATGGTTTATTTATATTTTTTTCCCTTCTCCCAAAGCAGCAAAGCTCCACAACCCCCTTTCCTCTGCAAATGGGTCTGCCCATTCCCTTTTACTTGCATATGGTCCTCTTTCAACCTTTTGGCATTTCCCACAGGAATAGACCATTCTCTCACTAGGGGTGGGTGATCCTCTCCCACCCAAGAGGAAGACTAAGACTACAGACTATCAAAATCCACAGATTTCCACCTACCAAAACACATAAAATATCCCAGGTCCCAACTGTACTTTGCCTCATTTCTCTGAGCACCCACATTCTGCTCTTGAGTGCACCCTATATCTACCTCTAATAAATCTCTCTCATGCCGCTTTTACTGATGGGTCCTGAAAATTGCTCTTCTATAATGGGAGTCAGGGAACCTACAGACTTATTGTAAAGGGATGAGTTAAGTTCCCTATTTCAGCCTGGAAGAGATCCAGCCTGGTGACAGTCTCACTATGTAGTTCAGGCTGGCCTTGAACTTACCGTGTAGCCCAGGCTGGCCTGGAACCCACAATGACCTTCCTGCCTCAGCCTCCAAGTGCTGAGATTATAGGCATGCACCACCACACCCAGTTTAAAGTGAGCTGATTTAAGGGAAAGTAGTAAATCCAGATGGACATGAGAATGGTGGCACAGTATGCAAATCACTAGGCTGGCTGTGAAACAGAGCCACAGGCAATGTGGGTGGGCAGTTACCAAAGTTTCTTCAATTGCAGAGTAAAATGCTTCATTAGGAACTTTAATCTAGCAATCAAGTGTAAATGTGGCTTTGCACTAGGAAGATCAATTTAAAACCTCAGCTCTCACAACCTTCAGATGAGAGAGTTCAGGAGGGCCTGAACTATGCTGAGTCGAGGTGAGAAGAGAGAAGTGATGGGGTGGCAGTGGGGGTGGCTAAAGGAGTGATGCAGTAATTTCAAGAACACAAGTAGCAACCCATTCTATGCAGTGTTTTATGAAGATGAATCTTATAGTCTTTGGTACAAGGTTCGAATGAGGATGACTGCTGAGCCAACATAAGTGAGATGAGACTGAGGGGCGCTTTTCAACAACCCACAGAACTTGGGTGATAAGCTTGAGCATGATTATACAAGAAAATGCCAAGGATTCCAGCACTAACACAGAGATAATTGCTAAAGCCAAGAATGAGGTATTTAGGGTCTTAGCACCCTTCACTGAAATGGTTATAGTGTATTACAAAGCACTAAACAACTGAGTGTTGTATGCCATATGGATACCCAGGCCTTCAATGCACAATACTTCTGCTACTCTTAGTCCTGAACAAACTACCTATGTTGTGCTGGTATTCCCAATACAAAACACTAACATTTCCCATCCCCTGTAGTAATAACTCCAAGACATAACACATGATAAACTTGGCAGTTGGGGGAATTTTATCTTATTGCTGAAGAAAATTTTAAACAAAAACCCCCAATAATTTGGAAGGACCTTACTCATGAGCTCAAGTCCCCTCTAAAAATAGACACAGTTAACACCATTCATTTGGTACATAAACGTACTACATCTTGCCTCTTGGCAGACTGGCAAAATGAATAGACTCATTCATTATGTCTTCGTTTATGCTTTTCTTAGGAGCTGTCAAGCTTCTGCACTCTACATTCCCTCCAAGAATTCACTCTAGGAATGTCTCTGCTTAGAATCGCTCACACAGCAGTTATGCACATCCTGCCTTGCAGTCGAGTTATTTGCATTGTGCCTTATCTCTCCCCCAAAGAAGATACTGGCTGTCATTGCTTAGAAGCCTCAGATACAAGTAGAGGCTGCATAGCTACTTGTGAAATAAACCTGTTTGCTTTCAGTCAAGTACAGCTACGCCCCTTCTGTTTGAAGTACTGCCATTTCAAGAGTCCAAAATGTCTTATCAGCAGCTATTCTAATTACTTCCCCTTCACCATTATTGTGCAAGAAAACATGTATAAAATGATTTACTGATTCAGAAAGATTTCAGGGTGTGTCAGCTTTAGGGACACACACACACACACACACACACACACACACACACACACTGTCCCTCCTCAATCACTATTCTGCTTAACCACCCACCCAGGGTGTGGTAGCTATTGGCATGACAAATACTGCCTACACCTCACTGTGATTCTAAAATGTAAGCTTGTGAATAACTCTTTATCTGAATTTAGTCCCAACATAAAAGATATACTGAGTTGAAGATTAGCCTTTATTCCTTCAATGGGCTAGGAAAAAGAAAACATTAAATAATCTGGGGACCTGGATTCTCATTCCAACCTTTCCAGACTGGAGTAGAGGCTTAAGAGCAAGTCGCTGACACTTCTGCACCCTGTTCCTTCATGCAAAAGTTGATACGAACAGAAATTTTTTGGAGGAGGGCAGAGAGAAAGCTCACTGTAACTTTGTGGAAGAATTCATCCAAGCTAGCTTTAATTTTTGTGACCTACTATTGCATATGTTATATGAACATGCATAAACCTTTGTCTTATGCTGTTTCTAGGGTTTATTAGAGAATAAAGATATATGAAATCCATAATATAAATTCAAGTAAGATGATTATAAAGATGTATTCCTGAGGCAGGGAGACTAGACACAGTAGGAAGAAGTGGCAATGAAGACTGAAAAGCAGGATCAGAGAGATAGTAGGAGGACCATAACACTGCAGTGCTACATAAACTAAGATGAGGGCATTTCAAGAATAAGGGAATCACCTTGTGTCAGGTATCACAGAAATTGAGGATAGAAAGGTTTTTGAAAGCTCTTTTTATCTGTGTTAATTCTAGCATATATTAAGCCCCCTTTACCCTATAAAGTTAGAATCTCACTATAACACAACCTACAACGGTGCAGAATTTGACATACCCCTAGTCAATCTCCTATTCCATGCATTTTACTCATTAGTCTATTCTGCTGCATAAACCCATTTGCTCTAACAGATGTGCACTACCATACTTGATTTCATTATTGCCATTGTGATCTTGCCTGCTTAGAGTGCTGATTCTTGTGCTCTCTCCCCCTTTATCCCTTGTTTTTTTTGTTTCCAAGTCTGAATTCTCCTATTTATTCCTTTACATTATTTATTAATTTTTTGGTACCAGGGATTGAACTTGGGACCTTGCACTTGCGAGGCAGGTGGCAGAACCACTGAGCTAAATCCCCGGCCCTATTCCTTTACTTTATATCCCCACTCTTCCCATGGACATACAGGGCCTGAAATGCTTTACAGCTTTGTTCAGCTATTCCTCTCCAAGGCCACCCCTACTGTTGGCCTCAATCCATAGCTGACACCTCCTCTGCTTTCCGGGTCCCAACAGTCCTCTTGCCCAGTTAAGCGAACTTCCTTATAATCAGCCCCACCCATGCCCAACCAGACCTGTTTTTGTCCCCACTCCTTTTTACATATCCAGATATTAGCTTGATTATTCTTAGCTTGATATTAGCTCAAATCCTTCTTGATATTTTTTCCCTTTCCTCAAATTCCTTTGGACTATGCTACTCACCACTTTATTGTACTCGCATTTACCACCTCCCTTCCATTGTTTCTTAAATAGTAAGGACCAGAGAATGCAGAATTCTGGTATATTCTCCTGGTATCTTCCTCCACAGTAATAGATAAAAAACAGGTGTTCAGGAAATGCTTTTGGATCACACAATGTTTACTGTTCTAATTATGCTAATTTTAAGATTCTGCTCTTCTTTGTCTTCTCAGTAATCACATACGGAAGCACAGGAGAGCCTATGAGTGTCAGGACATTGGTTTCTCTACCTAGTCTTCTCCCACTCTAGAATTTCACATATGAGAAACACACACCACACAATAGTAAAAATCCACAACAACGACAAAGGCATCTAGCTAGATGCTTCCCTTTCATTTGAAAAAATTGCCCCTTGCCCAGCATTCAGGTTTAAACAAAGCCCTTAAATTAAAAATCAAGGGCAACCAGAAACCCTTCCTCTCTCCAAGTCTCTGGGGAACAATGTTGACGTTGATCCTGGTAGCTCAGCACATCTCTCTCAAATGCCAGAAGTTCCTGGGTGTCTGACTTCCTAACTTGTCTTGCTGGATTCTTAAATCTGTTTAAACTACTGTATTGCTTAACCCGTCACCCAGCTAGCCAAGTACAAGCCCTTCCTAGTTAGCTCAAGGAAACAACAGCACACCAGTCACACACCCTATTGTACTCTGCCCATTACCGGTGGTAACTGCGACAGATTTTTGTTGGCCAGCAGAACTTAATTAACTAATTTATAAACCAAGGAAAAATTATAGCCCCATATATATGCAAACCTTTATAACTGCAATATGTACATCCCTTAATTAATCATACAGGCAAGCAAATTACTTGCATTAAAAGCAACCTTTAGAAGCTACTAGTGCTCACCTCAAGGTTAATATAACATTGAGTTAAGACATTATTGCTAGAGAGAAAAAAATGAAGAAACAGCATGCAGAACACTCAATATATTGTCCTAGCAAAGTCAGTTGAACTGTAAGAGCCTTTAGCAGTGCACCCATTTTTTCCTTAATACAAACCATAAGAACAATATGTATTTTGTCTCATTCTTCCCTTCTTATTCCCAGAGGTCTTAGAGATTCTACCAGTGATGTACCTAGATTATTGCTGAGAATTTTAATGAGTGCTGATTAAAATACCAACTCTACAAACCACATACAACCATTCAGAAGAAGAGAGTCAGGTTTCTTAGCCATAGTTACTTTGCATCTAATTCTAGGAAGACAAAAATATCTTATATCCAAATTCATCTTTTCAAGCTCAAAGAAATAGTAACAGTGGGAAAATAGGAACTTTTTTGTTAGTTTTGCAAGCTGAAATTTTGTAGGCAAAATATAGAAGTGTACATATAAATCTACATGCAGAGGTTCTATTCAAATGAATAGTGATATGTGATACTTATGTATCTGAGACCCTTTTGCAGATTCTATGGCACAAGTCCTTAAGAAGACATGGCCAAACAGATCATAAATTTACCACTACCACAATTAACTATAATCCAAAATAATACTCTGGTTTCTCTTCAAATCATATAAATCTTTCACCTTTACTAACTATAATTCAAAACATTTGGAAATCTTTTTTAAAAATAAATGAACTGAAGGCCTTATGGATTTAGGCAGTTTTCAGAATTTGTGCATGCTAGACAGATGCTGTTGATGCTCTTTGGATGAGACAAGCCAAAGGCTTAATTCATTCAACTGAGCAGCACCTCTGCACACAGATTACTATTTACACTTCATAATATACATGCCCATGAATACCATATGTATAAGAAACCAGCACTGGAGCTGTAGAAGACAGGAAAGAAAGTTTCAAGGCAAATTCTCACCACCTCTGGTTGCATGAATGTGTTCATTTTGTGGTAAGTCGCTAAGCTATAACTCTACACTTGCACACTATTTTATACATGTGCTTATATATTAACAGAAAAGTTTAAAAACCTCTCCACATTCTTTGGATAAAGTAGTAGCATCATTAAATATCTCACTACACAAGTGCTTAAACAGCATAACGTTCCAGTCATTCAGAATAAGCTCACTGGTTGAAATAGAAATGTAGATGCATATGGACTACTTGCACATGGACAATAAGAAATGAACCTGCAACTAAATACATAAGGGAGAAAGCATTCATTGACCAAAGAATATGGAGATTGGACCACTTAACCTAAAATAGCAGTCAGCAATTTCCAAAGCTTTCGACAGCTATAGCACTCTCTTATTTTAAAGCCTCCCCTAACAGCTAAAGAGGAAACCCAGTGCAGGGTGCCTGTATGTGTCTGTGTGTCTGTGAGAACATACTTCATACCCTTTAAGATCACAGACTACTTGAAAAGGCATGGGATGGGTGGGATTAACAGATAGAATTCTTACAGAAAAACACAATATGGTGTATACTCTAGTAGTCTTCATTGCCACTTCTTCCTACTGTGTCTAGTCTCCCTGCCCCAGGAATACATCTTTATAATCATCTTGCTTGACCTACTATTGCATATGTTATATGAGAAGGCTGCTGAGATTGCCTCTGCATTTTGTGAGAAACAGTTCTGTGATCGACTGGGCATGCCTGATAAGTGTGGGAAAGTAAAGTAGATGCACAAATGCCAGAAATTTGCACAGTCTTGTGTTTACTTTGGAAACTCTCTCTTTACCACTTGCAACAGCTCTTCCTGCATTATTTTCTCTTAAATTCTTTTACTGGTGCATTTTATTTTATTTTATTTTAATTGAGTTTATTAGCACATTTTAGGTATACAGTACAGTTACATTCATCATTGGGAGCTTGTACCTTTACATGACAGGTCTTGGTTCTCATTTTTTCCCCTTGTCCCTGCCCATTTACAAACACTTTATTTCCGTTTTTTCATTTTCTCCTATTTTTTTTCTTTCCCTTATTACCTTTCCCCTTCCCTTCCCACTTTCCCTACACCTTTAGCCCTTTTCTTCCTATTTCACATTATCAATTATCTCATTAGGATCTTATGTACTATTATAGTTTTTCACACCAGAGAAACTATTCGGTATTTACACATGTGTGACTTATTTATTTCACTTAGGAGTATATCCTCAATATGTATCCATTTTCCTATGAATTAATCTAATTTCTCCATCTTTATGGCTGAATAGCATTCAATTTTATAGAAAAACCACATCTTCTTTATCCAGTCTCCAACTGATGGGTAAATGGGTTGTTTTCAAGTTTTAGCTACTACAACCTGTGCCGCTATAAACAAAGGTGCACACATATCACTGTGATATGATTCTTTTAATTATTTTGGAAAGATACACAGCAGAGGGATGGCTGGGTCAAATGGAACCTCTAGTCCCAGCTGAGCATAATGGTATTAAATAATCTCCAGACCAGCAAGAATTCAAGGAAGGAGTCCACTCAGTCCAGCTTCATATAGTTGCAAGATGAAACCTGCTGGGGCCCTCTCACCTGGGCAGGTTACAGTGCTGAAAAAGAGGGCATTCCAGGCAGGGCAGAGAAAGTCTCAGTGCAAAGCAGTGGGAAGTGGCAGGAGGCAGATCAATGCTATTTACAGTGTGGTTTGAGGACTGGTACCAGTCCCCAAATTCCTTATTACCAGTGATTATGGATATAAGCACAGAAATTAATAAGCATGTAGAACCTTTTATAGCAATTTGACACCACGATTTTACATCTTATAAATCTAATAATAACAAGTGAAGCTCTTATTTAACATGGTTTTATAAGTTACTCTAATGATTTTATTGTGTTTTGCAAAAGCACCAATCTATGGTGGTTTAGAAGTTTAAAAATAAAATAAAACCTGTGGGCCTTTCAGCACAGCTACCTAAGGAAGCACTGGTCACGGACAGTGATGATACATCTGCTTAGAAGGCTTGGGGTATATGCTGGAGTGATGGGGGAGCTAAAGCTGGAGAAATGGGGTGAAGCAAGTTGATCAAAGCCTTGAAATTCAAGCACACAGAGTAATTTCTACTTGAGATAATAAGCACTGGCAAGTCAGCCTACGTTCGTGAATAAGGAACTGGCATGAAGAAAGCAGTTATTTCACAGGAGAGTCTGGCGGTGGTTACTGAGTTTCATTGGAAAGGAGAACAATATCTCAAAATACTAAAGTAATTTGGAAATATGATGAAGAGGCTGAACCTTAAATACCCTGGCTGGGGCTGGGGATTTAGCTCAGTGGAACTGCCGCCTGCTTCACAAGCGTAAGGTCCTGAGTTCGATCCCTGGTACCAAAAAGGAAAAAAAAATGTCTTCTGAAATACCCCAGCTGTCATAGTCACTTTTCTAATTGCTGAGACAAAATAGCCAACACCCAAAGTTAAAGGAGGAAACGTTTATTTCTATTCATGCTTGTAGAGGTTTCAGTCCATAGTCAGCTGGCTCCAAGACAGGATGGCATGGCAGAGGGGCAGCCCAGAGGCAAACCAGTTCATGGTGGGCAGAAGGTGGGAAGGCAACAAGCAGCAGCAACATCAGCAGCAGCAAGTGACCATACTAGCCCTTTTCTATTCCTTATATTCTTTTTTTTTTCTGGTACTGTGAATTGAACTCAGGACCTTGTGCTTGCTAGGCAGGTGCAGAGCCACTGAGCTACATGCCCTGTTCCCTTATATTCCTTTTGTTTTATTTTGTTTTTTGTTTTCCTGAGACATGGCCTTGCTATGTTGTCCAGGCTGGCCTTGAACTAGTAGCGCTCCTCCTGCCTCAGCTTCCAGAGTGCCAGGATTATAAGTGTGTACCACCATGCTCAGTTTGTCCCTTATATTCTAACCAGGCTACCCACCCTTAGGCAGCCCTATAACCTGCCCAGGCGAGAGGGTCCCAGTTGGTTCCATCTTGCAACTATATGAAGCTGGACTGAATAGATTCCTTCCTTGAATTCTTGCTGGTCTGGAGATTACTTAATACCCTACCTTGCCTCAGACTCCCAGAGTGCTAAGATAATAAGCATGTGCCACCATGCTGAGGTTAAAAATATATATATATGTATATATATATATATAGATATAATATATATATATATATATTATATGTATATATACATACATACATATTTGGTACCAGGAATCGAACTCTGGACCTTGCATTAGCAAGGCAGGCATGGTGCCACTGAGCTAAATCCCCAGTCCTGAAAATAAAATTTTTAAAAGAGGTGGGTGGGAATATAGCTTAGAGCTCTCTGGGTTTAATCCCTAGTACCTCCCCCACCCCCAAATAAAGAAAAGCTTATGCTTGACAGAGGATAACTTATAAATACAAACTAGTAAGGAATGTAGGGAATTCAAAACACTAACTTACTTAGTAAATAGATATTTTCTAGGAGGTAGGATGGGGCAAGTGGTACAATCATAGGAAGAAGAGGTCTAGAAAAGTAACATGTTAACACTGAAACTCATGAAATTGATATAATCCATAAACTATATAGTCTCTATCCTAGTTTCACAGTGAATGTGTGTAAAAATAGTCACCTGCTTTACTTCTCTAGGTCTCCCTCTCACAGAACCTCGCAACAGGATGTTATTTGAGAATGCCTTAGAGACACCATCACATAAAGTTTATAATTATAATACCAGTGGTCTGTGAACTTTCAGTTTATGATACTTATGTATTCCAAGTGCATTCTCTATAAAGGGCAATGATTTTTCGCCTTTGCCATACTTGTACCTGTTAGGCCTTCATTCTTATGGACTTAATAGGCACTATTTAAAAGACTGCTTTTATACAAGTGCTTTGCTGTTAGTTTTTCTCCAAAAGAATACACAGATAAACTTCTCCAAGAATCTAGCTAAGAAAAGGTCTTACTAGATAATATACCACCCATTTCTATGACAACTGCTCTGTTTATCTCCCAAAAGAGTTGGCTATGGAAGGTAAGAAAGCACAAAGGTTAGGGAACTACCAGGCTTAGACTATAGCAGAGGACTATGTGGCTACAGTCTCTGAAGAGATCACAATTCTAGAAACTTCAGTAAAAGTTTTAATGGACTGTGTATTTTAGAGACATGAGTCAGGTAAAGGTGCTACAAGGATGAAATATTTCAAAAGTGTGTTAGCAATATAAGAATCGTGAAATACTGATGCCACAGGTCATCCAAAAGAAAGGCGTGTATCTTCCATATAAAAAGCTACACATCAAACCTTAGGAACAACGTGCAACAAGTTTTCCATTATTTGGTGCAGTCAGTGGGTTGAGGTGTGTTTTAAAGTGTGCCATAAAGCATGGATAGCAAAAACACATTTCAGTGGATCGTATAATCATGCCACTTCAGATTCCAGCTGTTTTGTTTTTTTTGTTTTGTTTTGTTTTGTTGAGACAGGGTCTCGCTATATAGTTCAGACTGGCCTTGAACTTACTTTGTATCCCACACTGACTTCAAATTAGCAGCAATCCTCCTGCCTCAGCCTCCTGAGTGCTGGGATTATAGGTGTGCACCCTCCCTGCCTGGCAGCTTTTCAAGAAATATCAACACAAGAGATGAATCTTGGATCTATGATGATGATCCTGAGACCAAGGTTCAGAGTTCTTAATGGAAAGTATCCAGTTCTCCCTGCATAAAAAAATCAATCAAGATCCAACATCAAGTATTGATTGTACTTTTTACCTTGATGGAATTGTGTGAAATGAGTTAATTCCCAGAAACACTATGATGGATTCTGCATATTGCAAGGGTTTATCAGAGTTTTAAAAAATGATGTGCAAGGAAAATGGCCTGAGAAATGGGCAGTTTCATCTTCCATCATGAGATTGCCTCTGATATAGCAATTTCTGTCAAATAAAAACATTGCAATGTGTCCACATCTACTTTATTCACTCAGTCTAGCAATCATGCAACTTCTGGCTCTTCCCTAAAGCCAAAATGAAGATCAAAGGTAAATCTTTTGAATTGATTCAGGAAAATGAGGAAACCACAGCAACAAAACTAAAAAGGACTTCCAGAACTGCTTCACAAAGCAGCAAGAACAGTGGGATAAGGGTGTTCAAAATGAGGGAAAGTATTTTTTGAGGGGTGGGGGATTAAGGGCAACGTGCCCTTTACAGTAACAATTCTTTAAAAATTTAAACATTCACTATATTTTTTGATCATATAAGCTGGTTCCTTTATCTGCACTTGGGTTTTAGGCTTATTCTATGCCTGTGTTAACTGTTCCTGAGCATGGCTAGCACTATTCTGTATTGCATTATCTTCTGGTTTTGAAGATTATCAAGACCAGCAGCCTTTCTTGTGCAAGTATATATTCCTTAGATTGCCATTTTCAAAACTGAACTGTGGAACACTTATTTTTATGAGACGTTACCATGTGCTCCTTTTCAAGAAAAGTCTGATTGTCCCATGGTCAACGAAAGAGTTGGGGAAACTCTTTTGAGTTTCAAAGAGGTACTAAAGGGTCTGAGAAGTATATATTAAAGAAACTTATCAAAATTTTCATTTAACTTATCATTTTGGAAATTATCTGCTAGAGGAAGCAGAAGGTAGTGTCCTAAGTAATTTCTTCAATAACTTCTTTTTTAAAATTACAAATGATAAAAGGATGGAAAACACAAAAAAACATAAACACCAACACAAAGTGAAACTCTTCATTCTAAAGACATCATTTAGGAATGAGCTAAATAGCACATCTTCCAATATAAGAATTAAAAGATCTACAAAGGATTTTTAAATTTTAAACACTCAAATGAATCCTTACATATATCTGACTAAGGAAAGATCAATTTAGTTCATATTCTAGAAAAGAAATTTCATATAGATGTTTTTAAAACCATGTTGTTAATAAATAGAGAAAACTAAGACTACGAAAAGCTAGACATCTGGGCAGATGGAAAAACAACAGCTTCTTTGACATTAAAAATACTGTTTTTAATCTAGAAGAATAACAAATATTACTACCAAAATAATCAATATAGTCTTCAAATACTATGAATGTTTGAAAAAGAAAGCCAGCAAGTCCAAATGAAAAGTTTTATAATACTAAAAGTAGATTAAGTGAATGTTATAGCTTGTTTCTAGACATTCTCCCAAAGCCTCATATGGTCATAGGTGGGGCCTTTCAGAGGTGGCTGGATTTAGAGTGTGTGATTCTGGGATTAAAGGTGAGTGATTATTAAATTAGTATGATTACTGATTGGTTTGGCCTAGTTCTGGGTGTGGATAATAGGAAGGCCCACCCTGGGTGTGAGTGCTACCTGCCCTAAGGACAAGTAGCCTGGATAGAACATAAGGGACAGAAAGAAGGCTGCTGCAGTGGCTTGCTGCTGCTGCTTTGCTGCCTTCTGCCCATCATGTACTGTTTCTCCTCTGTGATGCCCCTGTGCCATGTCACCCTGCTTTGGAGTCAGCTATGAACTGAAACTTCTATAAAGTGTGAGCTACAATAAACCTTTCTTCCTTTAACTTGGGGTGTTGGGTACTTTGTCTCAGCAGTGAAAATAAAAGTAAGATACTAGAGCTGGGTATTTAGCTCAGTGGTGCTGCTACCTCGCAAGCACAAGGTCCCAAGGTCAATCCCTGGTACAAAAAAAAAATAAGAGAGTGAAGTTAAACTGCTAAGATGAAGATGACAAATTAAGATGACAGGAAAGATGTCACATGTGGTACACAAAACTGCAATCTCAGTACTTGAAAAACTGAGGCAAGAGGACTGCCATCAATTCAAGACCAGCCTGCACTACATAGTGAGTTCAAGGCCAGCCTGGACCACAAAAACCCTGTCTCAAAAACAACCAGCCCACAGCAATATTGTGCACCCCATTTTTTTAGTGGCACAGTTTGCAATACCTAAAACTTGGAAACAGCCCAGTTGCCCATTAACTGGAGGCTGAATAAAGATGTGCTTTTTCTATAAAATGGAGTACTATCAGCCATAAAGAATGATAAAATAGAGTCATTCATAGGAAAATGGATGCACGTTGAGGCCATACTCTTAAGTAAAATAAATAGGACATGCATGTGTAAATACCAAATAGTTTCTCTGGTGTGAAAAACTAAAACTATAAATAATATTCCAATTGTATAACTAATAATGTGAATAGGAAGAAAAGGGCTAAAGGTGTAGGGGAAGTGGGAAGGGTAGGGTAAAGGAAATGAGGGAAGAGAAAAAAATATGAAAAAATGGAAAAATCTTTGTAGATAGGAAAGGGTGGAGAGGGTGGAAGGAGGGCAGGAGTATGGGGGAAAAATGAGAACCAAGATATATCATGTAAAGGTACAAGATCCTAATGATAAATGTAACTGTAGTGAATATCTAAAAAGTACCATTAAACTCAGAAAACATAAAAACAGCTAACAAAACTATCTGTTGAAAGCAGCAGGCTGTGAATAGAGCCATTTCAAGAGAGACCATGTGGTCTGCAACCAGTAAGCCCATGGTTAGTGGGGCCACCAAAGCCCTCTGGAACTCTCACCTCACACCATGTGCCAAGATGTTAGACACAGAGTTAAGAGTTACTTAACATTTGCCTTGTTGGGTTTCAGTCCTGCTTTGGTCCAACTCTTCTCTATCCCTCTATACCACCATTTTGAAGTAGGAATATTGGGCCAGGGATGTAGCTCAGTGGTGTCACTCCTGCCTGAACAAGAAATATTTACCTTGTGCCATAGTATCTTGGGATAATGTAACTTGCTTTTTCAGTATTATAAGGGTTCACAGGTTAGACTTTGCCTTGAGTCCCAGAGGAGACTGGATGTGGATTTTCTTTTCCATTATTGTGGATTGAACCCAAGGCCTTTGAAATGAGCTACATCCCTATAATACACACACACGCACACACATACATATGTATATAAAATCCATACATAATATATATTATATAATCCATGCATATACATATATAATCCAGACAGGATCTTATTTTTCTCAGGCTAGACTAGAATTGCAATCCTCTTGCTTGAGTCTCCTGCAGTGCTGGGATAACAAATGTGTGCCACATGCCCAGCTTGGACATAGACTTTAGAGCAGTACAAGAACTGTTGAGACATTGGAAAAAGAAGTATAGCTTGGTAGTATGAAAGCTATAGCATGTTAGGTACAATTATTAACTTGCTTTGTGTTTATTTGGAAATTTAGTATGGTTTAAGGAGATATCTTTGGGCATCAAATTGACATGACAAGGAGTGGGATTTACTACTTGAATTGGGGCATTATAGTAGGTTACCATTACCCATTGCATACTTTTCTAATGAAATTACGTACTTTAGTACATAATTAGCTGACTGTGCATCTCAGTAGCTGCACCTGAGAGATTCAGGAAACAATCTTTGTGTTCATACACTTGGTACTACGAATGACAAGGTGTGTAGATCTTGTGCAAGAGCATCAAATTGAGATTTTTACCCACATAATGGTCTACGTAGCACTTTTTGCATATGTATCACTGAATCATGGTGGGGGGGTAAAATACACCCATGCCATTCTTCTCTTATGGTAAATATTCGCATTCCATACTTTTCTAATCAAATTATGTATTTAGCATAATGATAGCCAGCTGTGCATCTCCATAGCTTCACCTGAGGGATTCAGGGAACAATCCTTGTGTTCACCCCCTAGGTATGATGAATGGCAAGATGTGTATACCTGTGCAAAAGTGTCAAATTCCGATTTTTACCCACATAACACTTTGTGTATTGTGTATATATCCCTAAGCATCATGGTGGGTAAAATACATCCATACCATTTTTCTGTTCTGCAAATATTTAATTTGCTTTCATGGAATCTGGTGTGGCTCACAGCAGCTGTGCCTGGGCAAGACAGGAACCCATCTATGCACTCAGTCACTTGGCAGGTGAACACCAAGGTGTGTACAGGAACTCCAAATCAGCAACATGTGAGTTTTACCCATGAAATGCTCATTGTTGAATTTCTTGCATTTAGGATTTGGTTCCAAAACCAAGTTTTCCTTTAATTTTGCTTGTAGAAGTAGCCCAGTATAGTACAGTAGCACATGAAAAACCTGGTCACTGTAGCTTTAGTTAGTATATCCCAAAAAATCCTTCAAAGTACAGTATAAAAATAAATGCCCTGCTAGATGTGAAGATATATACACACAATTTAGAAATTTATCCTGGAACTCAGCCACCAGGTCTTTATTCATATAATAATGAATGAATCGTGTTGTGAATGGACTTGTTGCTCTCATCTCCCAAACTAATCAGAATGTGACATTTGACAATTGGTTTGCCAGTTTCTGGTTGATGTTATATTTGCTAACAAAGTGACAGTTGTCCAGCATAGGAACTGTAGGCAAGAACAAAGCAGAAATTCCTAATGAAATGTAATTTCAAAACAGAATTGTATAGTACAATCTTTGGATTCCATAATGATATAACATATGCCTCATATATGGCAAAGAAAAACAAACTGATACTGCTGATATCAACAATGCACCATGATGGAAATATTGAGAGAGAAATTTCAATAAAACTGAAGCCTGAGATGGTGGTAACGTTTTACAACAAAACTAAAGGGGAAATAGTTGTTGTTGATTTATGAGGCAACTACGATGTCACTTGAAACACAAAGCATTGGCCAATGGTTGTATTTTACTCAATCCTAATATGTGTGACATGAATATTTTAATAGTCTACAAAGAAAATAACAAGTGCAAACCATCACAGAGAAATGTTCTTAGAAGATTTGGACTGGAACTCATAAGAGATCATTAACAATAGAGGAAGAGCTAAATGTTTCTGCCCAGGAACTACATGCGAAAAAATTGTGCATCACACTGGTGAGCTCACAGGTGAGCAGGCAGGTGCAACATCACAAATACCTACTACAAGCACAGGAAAACCAAAAAGATGTCAATTGTGCCCTACAAAAAAGGACAGAAAAACAAAACATACGCGCTAACAGTGTAAGTGATACTTGTGCATGGAACATTCAGTTTTCATATGTGAAGACTGCCTTGAGCGTGACAATTCAGGCAAAGATTATTTCTGTGGTAGGCTTTTAATTGTACTTACATTGTAGTTCACATAGGTATTTATTTCTGATGTTATCTTTTAGGTTTTATAAGCAAGTGTGCAGCTGATGTGAAAATGCTGAAGTCTATTCTAAGCATTCATTACATATTTGATACTTTATTTTATTGATATCTTATTTTCCTGCTAAATGCATGTTGTACAATACAGTAAGCAGCTCCTGACAAAACAGCAAGACCAGCAAGATGTCAATTATGTCCTACAAAAAAGACAGGAAAGCTAAACACATGTGTGTCGGTGTAAGCAATACCTGTGTATGGAACATGCAGTTGTCACGTGTGAAGACTGCCTGGGGTGTGGCAATTGAAGCAAAGACTATTTTTATTGTAGAGTTCCATTGGCATTTTCATTGTAGTTCACATGGGAATTTATTTCTGATGTTATCTTTTACGTTTTGTAAGCAAGTACACAGCTGATGTGAAAATACTGTTTATTCTAAACGCACGATACACACTGAGGATTTAACACTTTATTTTATTTTATGTTCTTGTTAACCACACACTGTATAAAATAAGATCCTCCTGACAAATCAGCAAGACCAGTGAAATGTCAAGTATGTCCTACAAAAAAGACAGGAAAGCTAAACACACGTGCTGTCAGTGTAAGCGATACCTGTGTATGGAATGCGCTGTTGTCATGTGTGAAGACTGCCTTAGGTGTAATAACTGAAGTAAAGATTATTTTTGTTGTAGAGTTCTACTGGTATTTTCATTGTAGTTCATATAGGAATTTATTTCTGTTGTTATTTTTTATACTTAATAAATAAGAAACAGTGTTGAAAATTTTGATGCTTTTTTTTAATAAATATTCAAATACTAAGGGCCAGGGATTTAGCTCAGTAGTTCCACCGTCTGCCTCGCAAGTGCAAGGACCCAAGTTCAACCCCCAGTAATAAAATAAAATAAAAAAACATGAATGTCAAATACTAAAAATTCAATGGGTTTTTTTGAGATTTTTCCTGTTAAATACTTGTTTAAAAAAACTCAAAGTTAAAATTAATAATTCATCAACAGAAATACTTCTAAAGAACAGACGTGGGTTTTATATAGCCTTCAGTATGCTGCTTTAACAACAAATTGCTGTGATGCCCAAGGTTAACTGTCAACTTGATTGTCTTGGGAGCCACTCAGTGGATTAGTAAAGCATACTTCTGGGTACGCCTGTGTAAGTCATAAAGGCATGACAGTGAGCACTGTCCCCGGTCCCTGACCTTTCCTCTTTGGTGCTGTTTCCCTGATCTGCTTCCCGGCCACCATGAACTCAATAGCTTTGCTCTGTCATGCTGCCTGTCATGATTTTCCTGTTTTGGAAAAAGCCTATCATGAGCTGAAACCTCTGAAATTGTGAGCAAAATAAGCTATTTCATCCTTTAAATTGAGGGTGTTGGGTATTTGCTCCCATCGGTGGGAAAGCTAATACAATAAGTGAATTTCATGTTTAGACTTGGCTTAGACCTCTTATATATATACAGGTATCCCAAAATACTGAAACAAACACAAAACAGTTCTGGCCCTAGGCATTTCACATAAGTGATATTTAACCTCTATTAGAAATAAATGAATCACTATACACAGAAATTGAAAAAATGAAGCAATATAGTGCACGCCTGTAATCCCAGCACTCAGGAGGCTGAGGCAGGAAGATCGCTGCGAGTTTGAGGCCAGCCTGGGCTACATAGTGAGTTCCACATCAGTCTCAACAACATAGTGAGATCCTGTCTCAAAAAACCAAAAAAAATAAAATAAAAATTAAGCAATATGATACACTAAGGAATTAAGACTATCATTAAACTATCCCTCAAATATGAAATTCAAAGGAAAAATGCATTGCTAACTGAAAAATAAGATACTTATAACACTAAACTTTATGCAGCAAATATGATAAAAAATAATTATGAATCAGATTAAATAAAATCTAATCCTAATGGTTATGAAAATAAAAACATTAAAATAACTACTCCTTTTAATATTCCCAATACAAACAAAAAGGGCAAAACACTAGCTATAGAATCTGAGAAAAAGCAAATTTTAATCAAAAGACAAGGATAGTATAAGATAAAAACAAAGACACCAGAATGTGAAATTTTTTTTGGGGGGTACCGGGGATTGAACTTGGGTCCTTGCGCTTGCAAGGCAGGCCACTGAACCGCTGAGCTAAATCCCTGGCCCAGAATGTGAATTTTAAATATTCAGTAAACAAAAGAAAATATATTTCTTTTACAAAATAATAAAACTGATTAATTCAGCATGACAAACACAAGCCTAGTTGGAGAAATTATTCCATTATCTGGATAAGGGAAATCAAGTTAGCAACAGAAACAACAATGAATGAATTCTGTATAATATATCTTACAGGAGGGGAGGAGGGGGTGAAGGGAGGGCGGGGAGAAGGGGAAAAAATGAGAACCAAGACCTCTCATGTAAAGGTACAAGATCCCAATAATGAATGTAACTGTACTGTATACCTAAAATGTACCAACAACCTCAAGTAAAAATATTTCTAACAAAACAATCCAATATAATCATCAAATTTATCATAAAATTCAAGTGAAAAATTTCAGAAATTGCCATTTTCTGTAATAATTTATCATATACTTAGACATAAAATTACTTACTTGGGAAATTCCATATGCAAAGATACTAAAAATCATGAATAGCTTTCTAAAAAAAAAAAGTACCCCAAAAGAACTCTAAAACAGACCAAAGATATAAGCAGTATTATTGGCAAACTTTAAAAGAAACAAAGGTATTTAGGTATTTAAATGGTTAAATATTAAATGAACAATGATCTCATTATACAAATGGAACTTAAAGAGTATTCTGTTAAATTTGTTTTCAGGAGGTACAAGTCAGCTTCATTATTATATCTAACTTGTGGCTAAAATTCCCAAAAAGAAAATTATACATGACTCTTATTTATAGATAAAAGCAAAATTCTAAATACAATTTTAAGCAAATTACACAACACTTTAAAAGAATTGTTCATCGTAATTAGGTTTTAGCCTGAGATTACAAGGCTGATTTTAAGTGAGAACGATGAGTCTTAAGAGAAATAGTAAACATATAACTGAATAAATGATTTTAAACATCTGAAAATTCAACATTCAATTCTGATTTTAAAAGTAGAAGGATTTTTTGTAGTATTCTAAATATGATGTGTTTGAAGGAAGCCAGCATCCTGCTTGAGCTATATTAGAGGTATACACCTTTAAAAAGAAGAAAAATCCCACAAAGACATCTTAATCTTCATTCCTAATTAACCATGTTAGAAGATTTGGCCATAGTCATCAGGTATGAAAAGGAAGTGAGATGAAAACAGCACTACTTGCACATCATATAATTAATTGTATTACTTAGAAGACTGAGATGTTAAGAAATAAATTTATTAAAATTGAGTTCAAGAAATAGGACAAATTATAAGACAGAAGAATAAAACTATTATATTCCCACTCCAATAATACTGTAACATCTATCAAATACAAGTCGAAGGGCAGACAGCTTTTTACCACCACAATGATTACCAAATACACACACACACACACACACACACACACACCTGAGAATTACTCTAACTGGGCACATGTATATATTGTGAGAATTAAGTATGGCGAAGAAGATGAAAGTTTAGGCCTCATTCCACCTTGACAGCTGCTGAATTCTGTCAGTTTTCTTTGTAGTATGACAACAACATGACATCCCAAAAGCTTCTCATAAAGTTAACGGTGGTTCCTCAAGACAAGAAGTTACAGATAGATAATTGGCATAAAAAGAATGAAAGAAATGAAGCACAAATGATTATGAAGAACCCTGTACACCCACTGTGTAAAGAAAAAAATAAAGATAAAACCAAATAACCATGGGATTAGATGGCTAATGAAGACATTCAATAAACTGTCTATACTATAACATATACTAATTTTTCTGATCTAGTGCTCCTACTTCAGAGAATAGGTGTCCTCAAAACAGACCTTCCCTCTCCCATCCCAAAATGTACTTTGTATGAAAGGTGTTTTTCACAGTTCTACTCTTATTTTTTAAATTCCAGAAATGTGATGAAAGCAATTCCGATAGACCATTTATTTCCCCTATTTCTTGATCATTTATTGTGATGGATATGCACACGAACAAACATGTGGTCTTGGCACCAAACTGTACATATTAATTATAAGCAGTTTTTTAAATAACAATTAATTATACCTCAATAAAGCTCAGGGGAAAACATGGCAGTCTCTGATCTTAGGGGACCTATATAATATTCTTTAATGTAACCATTAAAATAAGTTTCTGTTACATACTGATGCATGGAAATTAATTTTTTAAAAATAACATGAGTTGAAAAACTCTAACAACAACAAAAACTGCATACCCAGTGATAAAAAAGCAATGTGAAACGATTTTTCTCTATGTATAAGCAAATGGAAACAAGGGAGACAAGAATTTGTAAGGAATGGACAATAGTATGCATAGGAGGCATTTTAAACACATAGAACAGTTTTCTATACGTGGATTGGAGCATGCACTTCAACTTTTAGAATGCTTTCAAGAGCAGACCTTGGCATTATTTGGCTGCTTTTATGTGAGAGCTGTACTTCTTAGAGGGGACCAACCTTTTTGTTCGAGTAACTCAGTACATTCCTATTTTCCCCCTCTTGTCTGTTCCTTTCAGTTGTCAATAACATAAAGCTGAAGTACTCCTTGTAAATTACTTGCTGCATTTATTGAAAGGGGGTTTCATGTTTCTTTTTCTTGATTTTCAAACCAGATGAATGGATGAACATGCGCTTTCTTTACATTGTAAAAGTTGCTTTTTTCCCCCTTGTGACCCTTAATTGAATTCTTTCATTGTGTCAGCAGCCTTTGACCAAATATAAAAAACTTGTTTTATATGATTCTATTTTTTGAAATACAAAAAGAAACCCTGAAAGCAGACATCACAACTCCCCCATCAGGGGCAGGGCCTCCACTATATTCATGCTACCCTAGGCCCTTCAAGACAGTCAAAGGGACTCTATTAATGTTTATTCTGAAAATTTCCAACTTCTTTTTTTAACGCCACCTGCATGAAAAGCAATGTTTTGTCTCTGTTGCTGCTCAGAAAAACAGCCCAAAATTAGCAGGACAAAACAGAGAAAGAAATGAGCACGAGTAATAATGGTAGTCAAGCAAAAGGAGGAACTGGATCTCAAACTATGGTAAATCACCCCCAGATCCCTTCCATACACAGTCCATGGCTCTAGTTGGAAATACTACAAAGAAATAACTCCAACACAAAGTATACTGGGCCCAAGTACTTGGACTAATTTCCTTAATGGTGCTATTGAGTGTGGTGAATTGATTCTGGCAAACGGTTATTATATTGCTTTCAGCTTCATATTTAGTTTAAACACAATTAAGTGTAGCCCAAATATTTTCTTCTCCATACCCTTTCACTATTATCGCCAAAGTGCAACAGCTGCTGTTCTCAGGCTGCTAGTTAAGAGAAAGGAATGAACTTAGCAATATGTGAATTTAAGCCTTGATTCTAAAATACTTGACTTTTCACTTTAAAATTTCATTTAACAAGTAAATAAATAAATCTGCTAAGACTTGAGGAGCTAATGCTGAGGCAGGGGAAAATAAAATAGGGTGTCCTTTGATGCAATTTCAAGACATGGTTTTTGGTTTGTTCATTTGATCATCATTTTTTAGATAGTATGTAGTACAGGGTTGATTTTCCAGATGAAAAAGTAAAAAAAAATGCAGATAAGATTCAGTCAGAGACAAAGAATAAGAAACCATGAAATCAGAAATTAAGATTTAAGTAACTTCAGTCACATGGGGGAATGGATAGTGGACAAAGAATTCACATGGTATCTACAGATTATAGTGTGAGAAATGAAAGTTCATCAGGGAAAGAAAATTTTAATAAATGATACAGAGAAAAATGATTAAAATTCCAGATGAGTCAAGGATTCAAACTTTTAAAATTATCAATAACTATAAGAAAATGGAATGCTGCATTTATATTTAATGTGTGAGAAAGTTTTATTAATACCAGGGCAAATGTAGAAATGACTACCCACACATGATGAATATGACCAAATAAAAATAATTAGCCAGGTACAGTGTTACATGCCTCTAGTCCCAGCTACTCAGGAGGCTGAGGCAGGAGTATCACTTGACATTCCTTGAGCCCAGGAGTTCCAAGGCTACTGTGGGCAACATAGCAAGATTCCACTTTCAAAAATATAATTTTTAAAAGGCATACTATAATATTTTTTAAATGTATTTTAAAAAATACTTTCAAAATTACGAAGTGTAAAAGGAAAGCAATATGGATAAAAGTAGCCATGATTTTGATAGAAAAATAACAATATAGAAAATAACAAAATTTTGACACAATCTTATAGTTGTATTAGTTTCCACTGGCTATGTGGCTGGAAGATACTTTAAAGTTACTTTTTAAAAAGTATTTTAAGGTATTTTAAAGTATTTTGTTTTACCTATATTATAAAGAGAAACAAAGCTTTCAACAGGGTTAAAAGGGATTTTTTGGTTAGGTATTCCTAAAAGTAGTTTTAGATTTCAAACACTATTTTAACATTGTAATGTAAAACTATGAAAGAGATATACAGACATATAATTACACTGGTACCTTGGTTCATGAATGCTTTTGTTTGCAAACAATTTGGTTTGCAAACAGAAGCATTAGGCAAAAATTTGTTCTTGTTTGCAAACTCTGTATCCAGTTTGCAACAAACAGGATTGCAGTCATCTTTCCCACATACACACACATGGCCATCTTTTCCAAAATCCCAGAGCAAATTAAGTTCATGAACCAAAGTACCTCTGTAACAATCATGAATTAGGCATATCTTTAACCCTAAATAAAACAGACGGTACTAGAATTTTAATGTGGCTGATCAGTAGTTATAAAAGTATAGTGGGGCCAGGGATTTAGCTCAGTGGTTCTTCCGCTGCCTCACAAGTGCAAGAACCGTAGTTTGATACCCAGTACCAAAAAAAAAGTAAAGTGGCTTCAACATAGAAGAATTATTAAAAAAAAAAATAGATATATATATATATATAT